>NW_024468644.1:0-10148 GCF_001632365.1 Laetiporus sulphureus 93-53
GATTGGAAGAATAGTAAGAAGGTTTTCAGCAAGCTTGTGCCAGTTCGTGCTGATATCCAAACGATAGTGACAACGATGATCTTTAACCTGACGCAAGATCATGCTGAGGAAGCGTGTCATGGTTTGGCTGTAGGTATACAGCGTGCCATTTTTGTTACAGTCCTCCAATGGCAGTGGCTTCCACGCTTCACCAGATGATGTATCACTTTGTTAAATGGATCAGATTAGATAATGTCTATCGTCAAAGTTTGGAATGCTCACATAGGACAGTGTAGCAGCATGCGACGGCACATGTATGGCACAGCATCTGCACCCTGACGACAAGCAATTGTGTACTTCCAAACTGCATCATCAAGGCCTTTGAGATATGTTTCAGATGCATCAGGAAGACTTGTAAATGCCATCAAATCCTGTATAGCCTGCTTTGATGTCATCAAGTTGTGGTTCTCCATAAACTTGGCCCATCCTGTCATTTCAACCAATGGTGTGAGATGATGATTCTTTTGTGGTAGAGGCTTGAATGGAGGAGTGATGTTGGGTAGGACGTTTTGGATGAAAGCAGCATATGGAGAGGTAGAAGGTACTTGACGAAGGGATGGAAGAATAGCAAAATAACGTGTCGACACAGGATAGAAGAATGTTTGAACACAAGCATCTTCATAGTGAGATAAAGCTGTGGAGGAAGCACCACGATGATTGGTGGAAATGTGCTTCTTGATGGTCCCTTTTGTGATGCATGCATAGGAGCATAGCTTGCAAAGAAATCCTTGATGGATGAGCAGACCTTCAACAGGAGGACCATTTGAAGAAGGACACTCGGCAGAGGCAGGAGCAACCACCTCATGTTGTTTGCAAAAGTCTTCCCACATATGCACATATTTTGTCAGCATAATGTGATGAGTTTTGAGATGTCCACCAAGTTTATCTTTTGAATAGGCCACTCCACATGCAACGCAGATGACAAGCTTGTAATGCATGTGATAAAGGCAGCCAATAGCTTCCAGAAAGGGTGTGATGAGCAGATATGACTTAGACCCATCAAGGTGTTCTAAAACATTGGCTTTATTAGAGCTCTCATATATAGATGTAGTTTGAGCACTTACGTGGT
The DNA here is from genome assembly GCF_001632365.1 of Laetiporus sulphureus 93-53. Taxonomy (NCBI): domain Eukaryota; kingdom Fungi; phylum Basidiomycota; class Agaricomycetes; order Polyporales; family Laetiporaceae; genus Laetiporus; species Laetiporus sulphureus. The sequence goes on from NW_024468644.1 coordinate 1,109, forward strand.
GAGGTGAGCATGGTAATATCACTGACAATTTCAGCCATATTTTCTATGTTTCCTGAATCAAAGGATGTGATCACTGATCGTGAAGAAGTAACTTCATCGATAAAAGGTAAAATCTCAGAGGATTCAGTGTAAGGAGCTGAGGGAGTGTGCAATGCAGCAGACTGAATGGAGGACTGATCGGATTGTATGGAGGACTGATAGACCATGGGCATTTCCACGTCTGACAGATTTGCAACAGTCAGATTGGAAAGAGCTAGAAGTGAAGATGTCTGCTGAAGTGGTGGATGCTCTTGAGAAAAATGAGCTGCAATTTTGCTGGAAGAAGCAGCTGTAAAGTCATCATAGGGACAGTGATATAGCTTTGTCTTGGCATGACGACAGATGCGAGTCATTTCACCTGAACATGATTTGTTATATCAGATCATTATAATTATGAAAACCATACCTCGCAGTGAATAGATAAAGAACTGCTGATGCTTTTCTTGATAGTGAAGGTCATACTGTTCTTTTGAGGTAAATGTTGCCTTGCATTGACCAGTGCGACACCGATGCATGCTATGAAAAAATTTTTAGAGCTCAGTAGCCAACATAAAAACTGACTAACTATTTTTGCTGCTCTTTGGGCATGTTTAGAGTTTTGCTGAAGGATGCTAGATAAACATCCTCAAAGAGTGAAAAGATAATACATCACGTACAAAGTGACAGATTGAGATGATGTTTTTGTGCTTTTAAATTTTGCTCAAATGAAGGAAAGGATGAACAGACTGCCATCTTAAGAGATATGCAGTGATGACGACAAAAAAGTGCTTACAAATTGTATAAACAAGGTCTAACTTCCACGTGGTGTTTTGAAGCTGGTGCAAATTGTCAAGTAACTGATGTGAAGCAAATGCTGTCAAACAGAGAAAAAGAATTGGCTGCTTACACCAAACAAAACTTTTGTATCTGCAGAGATGGTCAATGACATGAAACAATAACATTGACAGATCTGTTTTATGAATTAACAACTTACCAGTCAAGTGTCAATGAAAGTACAAAGACAGATGATGTTTTGATGATATTGATCAGCTATATGCAAAGGACACAATGTTTGAGTGAGCAAAGAGGTTAAAACTGTGAAACAGCATTACAGACAGTATAAAAGCTTGAAGGGCAGATATTTGAGCCTGAGATGATGGTGGTTCAAGGACAAGTTGTAATTTAAACTCAGCTACCTTTAATAGAAAATGCTTAGTAAGAAAATATGCCAAGTAATTGTATTATATAAGCAAATAGCAGAATGAATCTCAGCCATTCAAACTGAAATATGAATCATGAACCAGGTGCATGTGTCCTTGGTTACAAATGTTCTCTTCATACTGCTTGTGTGTGACTGTAAGTGTCCAGTCCACAATTGAAAAAAAAACTTATTCAATGCAATAGATTGATCGCATTAATTATATTTGATATCATGAGGCCCTCAGCCACAAAATAAACAAAGACAAACTTTGTGTGATTTTTTTAGAAAAATTTTCTTCCATATCCTGCTCTGCTTCCTACTTTCTGCTGCACATCATTCTGCTTCATTGCTGTGCTGTCTTGTAATTCTTCCTTCAATATGCCTTCCAGTGTCCCTCCATCTCAGAGTCAAGCTGAAAGTGAGGCTGTGGTCAACACCATTAGCTCCTCTTCTCTGTCACTTGCCATCACTGCTCAGGAGGATTCTGTGGCAGCCCCTGCCAATGAGAGTGGAGGTGCTGTGTCTGCAGTCAAGGTTGCCTTAATCAAAGAAAAAGTGAGTGGTGGTTAATCATTATGACACATATATCAAATGATCTTGTGGCAGCGCAAGCAGATAAAAAATGCTGTGACAAAGGCCAGGCAGGCCAATGCTGCTGTGGCTGCTGTCAAGGAGCAGATTCGCTATGGATCTCGTCACAGTCTGGCTCAGGTATGTTGCATGACTTAATTGGCCATCAACTTTTTTAATGCAAATAATCTGGCAGGTCGGACGAGTGAAGAGAAAGGCTGATGAGCATAAGGCAAAGATTGATGCTGGGCCTGCAGCACGCACTGACAAGTATTTTCGTCGCAACCGTGGTCGTCGCATCGAGAAAGGCCATCAGATTAACATGATCAACTTTGAAGTTGAAAAAGTTGTTCTGATCAAAGCCAAGACAGCAACAGACTGGAAAGATAAGGCGTGCATGAGTGCCGTATGCAAGAAAGGTAAGCAATGTCTTTTGAATGAGATGTCTGTCATCTGACCACTTTTTCAGGTTTCAAAGCTACTGACATTGTCTTTATCCGATCGCTTGCTGGCCACAGGCTGGAAGTATGTCTGATTTGTTCGTTTCTTTTATCTATACTAACAGTAACCACAGAAGGCTAAGGCTGATGAACTTGCAGTGCATGAAGTCCAGCATCGCTATGTGCATCTGGGGTGCATGACTCAACGTCAGCTTTCTTTCTTTCAAAAGCGGCACAAGGGCAAGGCTCTCGTGGATCATGCCAAGATTGAGGGTCTGGATGATCTGCCCGACAGTATCATGAAGAGGGTGAAGAGTCGCATCCTAAATGCACACCCGAGCAAAGGAAAGAAGGTTCTCAGTGAGAAGGAGACGAAGGAACACAGACAGAAGTGTAGAGCTGCTCAGAAGAAAGCTCGCAGTGAGCGTCATCACAAGGCTAAGAAGGCTAAGACTGGCACTGATCTTGCGGACACGGCTGGGACGTCCATGGGCAATGCCATGGTTCATGAGGTGCGTCAATTTCTGGCTACAGCAATATGATTATTCACAGAATTTTAGGCCCTTGTGGAAGCAGCTGTGGCTCAGGCTGCAGATCTCTGATATATATCTCAAATTGTGTAGGCGTACCAAAATGTGTACGTGGAAAAATGCGCATGTCATAGTACTTGCAATCTCCAAGTCCGAGCATGGTGTCTCTCACAAGACGACAGCATAATAACAGCCACAAAAATATATGATAATCCATGAGCCCATGCAGGAAGTACATGCTTCGCGTTTCGTAAGTCATTCTACATAGGACGAGGACCAGCATTCCCACAGCGCCCACGGCCTCAAGCAGCTCCGCGTCGGCGTCGGTGTCGGCATCTGCATCCACGTCCACCTCCGAGCGCAAGTTGCTAGCGCTGTGACGAGACACGTCCGAGTCGCGAGGCGAGCCTCGAGCAGAAGATATGGCCGCGTTGCCGTTCATGCGTGGCCCACCAGACGAAGCCTTCAGATGCCCCACTGGAGACTGGGCACGAGCGCCCCTCGGTCATGATCTCAAATACGTCGTCGTCGTCGTTGACCGACGACCCGGGTAGAGTTGCAATGTACGGCGGCGTCGGCGGCAAGCGCTGCGAGCCGGTGCGCGCAGACTGCGCATGAGGCGAGGGAATCGGCCGCTGCTGCTCATCGCCTTCGCGCTCATGGCATCCATAGGGCGGAGACGACAGTACAGTGCCGTTGGGGCCAAAGCGGGCGAAGACTGCGGCGACGTTCCATGGTTGACCGGCAACGTATCTGATTTGTGAAGCGCACGGTCTGGACCGGGACGGCCGTTGAGCGAGTTTTGATGGTGCGAAGACGGATGAATGGCTGCTGGCTGCTGGTGGTGGCCGAGGACATCTGGCTATCTAACGTGCCGCGGCGCTCGACCCGCTTCATTTTCTTGCGGCAGCTGGTCGGTCGAGCCACGTGTGGTCAGAATACAGACTTCGCGAAGCAAGGGATAACCTACCGGTCGCATACTGTTCCTAAACCTTCGGGCCCTGGGCCCCACTTCTCGACACACTTGCCTTCCTTATACCGCCTGGGAAGCCCGCACTGCCTGCAGATGCGTTGACCCTGGGCGTTCGTTGGCGGATAGCCCCCACCCTGGATAGTCGACGGGGCCGCGATCAACCTTCCCATGGGACCTAAGGCCGGAGCAGCAGACAATGCATAAATCCTTCAACAATAGATCGATGCACATACCGAGGGTCAGAACCGTCCCATTCGCGCCTAGGCTCTGTGAGCTCCCTAACTTGCTCTTTTTCACAGGGACACTAGTCACCGGCGGCGCAAAGATACGCCTCTGATACGTATGCACCTGGCCAGGCGCAGGAAGCGGCCCCGAGGCACCCACCCGATTTCCGCCCGCGCTGTGTCCAGGAATAGGCGAGACGCCAGAGCTGCCCGGAGGCGAGACTCCCGGGCCGAACGCAGACAGGTGCAGCTGTTGTCGCAAAGGGTGGAAGGAGAGCGAGGACGACGCGAGAGAGCGTGAATGCACATGGTTGGGCGGCACGCCGAGATGCTAACCGCGTTGGCGTCGATCAGGGGGGACTGTGAACGATGACGCGTGTGCGGGATGACCATGTGCTGCGACGGGTGATGCGAGAGCGACAGAGCGTGGGGACGAGCGAGAGCGACTGAGCGTGAGGACGAGCGAGAGCGGCGGGTGCGCTGTCGAGGAAGCGATCATGGTCGTCGTCCGTCGTGGCCTCCAACAGCATCTCCTCGAGACTGATCGAATTGCCGACTACGTGAGCCAGAGTGAGAGCCAGAGCGCGAGTGTGAACGGCCGCAACGGTGGGGTTGGCGTTCGCCGTGCGGCTGCTGCGAACGACGGCCTGTGGCGTCGACATAGCGTATTTACACGGGTTCCTCGCGGTCACGGTCTCCAGTATGGTACGAACGCTGTTGCGGCGATGGATGGGAGTACGGGTGAAGAGCGGGCACGCTCGCATTGCCCGAGTGTGGGACGAGGTACGACCGAGCACGGGCTTGAGAGCGGACGAGCCGAGGCACGGGAGAGACGGCGAGGGCGAATGCAGAGGCTGGACGAGGACGAGCTGGCCGCCACCGTTCGCGATGAGGCCCGAAAATGCATCGGCGGAGCGGAGCTCGACGGTGCTAAGGTAGTGATGAGCTCGCGACATCCTTCCTGAATAGTGCGGAGGCGTGCGTCGGCCTCGTCGCGAGCAACCTCTGTGCGCGCCTCGTATTCGAGATTAGTCTTGACAGAAGATTCGGGGAGTGGTTGTGCCTGGCAGTTCGCACCGTTGGAAGTGATGAAGGGTCGTTGCAGGAGGGTGTTGCGGTTGACAGGGATGAGGCATGGGCGACACTGGCGACGAGTCGCTCCGCCCTTGGCTTCGATGAGCTCATGGTGCAGGGAGTCCGTGTCACGGAGGGGGGCATCGGAGAGGAGCGAGGCGAGCTGCGCAAGACGTCCGTTTGCGTGTTCGCTCGTCGTGGATGAATCCGGACGGCGGGGTGCCATGCGCGGCGAGCTGAAGTGAATCCATGCGCCCTCGAGCGACGCGCGATACAGGGCGTTGGGACTCACCGGTGACACCCCTCCCACTCTGTCCATCTTATCCGCCCTCCCCTGCATCGCCGCTGACCCATCGCCGTGTTTTGCATGTGTTCGCGCGCTCGTGAGCCGTTGTGATCGGGCGATAGCGTGGGCAGCGATAGAGGGTAGCCTGTAGAGTCGACGTGGGCGGCGAGAACGCGGCGGTGGTGAATGGATAGTCAACGTGGAGGTTGGTGTAGAGCGCGCGCGCGCGCTTGTTCGCTGCAGCGCTGAAGACGTCGCAATAGCGAGGAAAAAAACCCCCGAAACAAATCAAGTAAAATGAGAAAAAAGAGGCAAAAGAGGAAAAGAGCGAAGCAAAAACGGCGATGCATGAGAACGGTTAGCACGGGGCTGATAGACTCGTCGCACACATCGTGGGTAGTTAAGCCCCGCAGGGCCGACCGACCTGACTCCACCGGGATCCGAACCCTCGAACCCGGAATTTACCGGAGCCTCAATACGCGCCGCAGCGCGCTCACCGAGTAGGCTATTAGACAACACAAAATATATCGCATTTATTATATTCAATATCATCAGCGCCCAGCCACGAAATAAACAAAGACAAACTTTGTGCGATTTTTATAGGAAAATTTTCTTCCATGCTCTTTCTTCTTTTCCCTGCTCATCATTCTATCATTTTGCATTGCTCCCTCTCACAACCATGGCTTCTGAAGGTGAAACTGAGCTGGATGAACTGGATAGTGAGACTGGAAGTGACACAGAAAGTGAGACTGTGAAGGCAGTTGTCAAACCTGCTGCCACAGCAAGCCAGAAGCGAGAGAAAGTAAGCATGAATCAATCATTATCTCACTGTCTTTAACTGTCTTGAAATAGCACAAGAAGCTCAAAGAGGCCAAAGCTAAGGCCAGGCAGGCAAATATTGTCGCTACTGTGGTCAAAAATGATCAGATTCGTTATGGATCTCACTCCACTTCTGCTCACGTATGTTGCTTAGCTGCTAAATAACTGTTTTATTTGATGTAAATAAATATTGCAGGCCAAACGTGCAAAGAGAAAGGCTGAAGAGCACAAGGCCAAGATTGATGCTGGACCTAAGATGCAGCCAAACATCAAACAGCGTCATCGCAACCATGGTCGCTTCACCATGAAGGGCTTTGGCATCACCAAGGACAAGCCTGCTGTTGATCAAGTTGTCAAGCTGAGTGCAGCTTCAGAGGAGAGCATGAGGGCCAAGACATGTATGAATGTGGACTGCAAAAAAGGTGAGTGCTGTCATGTAAATGATGTGGCAGCCATCTTACCATCATTATAGGTCATGTCTTCAAGCCTGAAGATATTGTCATCATTCGAGCACTCATTGGTACCAGGATCAAGGTGAGTGCAGTTTTTTTGACTGTCATCATTTTATACTGACAGCAAGTATAGACTGAGACTGAGACTGATCCTGAGGGGCATGAGATCATTGCTCCAGTGCATGCCATGCATCAGAAGTTTGTGCATCTTCAGTGCATGAGTCAATCTTCTCTTGCTTTTTATCAAAAGCAAAAGAATGGCATCACTGTGGTTGATGTAACCAAACTTGATGGCCTGAACAGGCTGCCTGGTATCTCTAAAACTGAGATTGTTCAGTGCATCATTAAGGCCTCAAAAGCTGAACAGGTGCAGAAAGATAAGACTGATCAAAAGAAGAAGCGCCATGAGCATCACCAGTTGAAGATGAAGATGAAGGAGGAGGCAAGTAGGACAGTTAAGACAGTGAAAGCCAATGTCAAGGCTCACAAGGTATGTCAATGTTCTGACAACAGCAATATTATCATTAACAAAAGATTTAGGATAGTGTCAAGGCTATCAGGGCTGAGGCTGCAAAGATTTGATTTACAATTCAAAGTATGTAGGCTTGAAAATGTGTTTGGAGCAATCACTATAATTGTGGATGTTCATATATATAGCACTGTGTAAAGGCCAATTGAACACTTGTGTGTGAACATAGTTTGCAAATTGTAGCATACCTGACATGAATGGCTCAAATCCTGCTCTTACTTTTGGTTATACAGTGGGTGATCAAAGTATGAAACACTTGCTTGCTTTTCACTATCAGCATTATATTTTCAGTTTTGTCGCAAATATAGTCACCTGTAAAATTTAAACAACCAGTTGTGGTCAGCGAATTTGAGAAGGAGACCCGCTGGCCAGCTTTCACTGTGTGTTCACCAGGCAAGCATGGCCATAACTTGACAGGGTGCCATGGCCATCATGTGTGAAAGGTGCCACAGCCAAGATTGTGGCCCAAAGGCCCTTGAAGAGGACGCTACTCAAGCCAATAGACACAGGGCAGAAGGTTGACTCCTCCAAGCTTTTAAACTCTTTGCATATGCCCACCTTTACCAGTGTACATGCCCACAACTGTCGACACGTGCTCTCAGACAGGCCACATATAAGGCTGTGTGGACATACATAAGCAGACATGGACCCATCGAGAAGAGTGCGGACCCACCAAAAGTTACTTGGTAAGGAAGAAAGGTTACCCTCTGGACCAAATACGCACACATCCATCCCCCCATTGTGCTGAATAAGGCAAAAAGCAATCAAGCCCTCCTCACACACCCTTTTAGGACACACTTTGAAAGCAGCCCCTCTTGCCCGCGGATTTTCTATGTTAGCTCTGGCTTGTACCTCTCCTTCGCCCCTGCTGGTCCCTCTGTTCCCGCCTTACTGTCTCTCACCTGCACGTCGAAACATCAAGACAACACACAACCAAGGAGCGTGTCTAATCATCGTTATCACCTGTCGCAGCAATCATGGGTGTTTACACCAATCCCCACATGGCAGCTCGCAAGGGTTCGCACATCGACACCTCCACTTACACCTTTACCAGCCATGCCAATGTCATCCTCCTTCTCAGCCTCAAAGGCTCCCAGACGTCTGCCTCCTCCTTTTTCAAGAACAATGCATCGATCTCCATTGCCACTACTATCATCTACATGTCATCTTCCCACCGACGGGCACGAGCCTTCAGAAACTTCCACTCAGAATACACCGATGAGGAAGCCTACCACCGCCGGCATTCTCATTCATGCTCGCTGTTCCCATCCACGAATGTCAAGTTCGAGTTCGAGCTGAATCCGTCAGATGAGCTGGAGCACCCGCTCGAGAGGGCCACGTGCATCTGCACCCACTCCAAGCACATCCTGCGCAAGAGCGCAAAGGGGTCTATTATTCTGCCCCACATACTCAACCGTCCAGCCTATTGTGCTGTCCCTGCATCGCAGTTTAAGCCTATCGACCTGAAGCTTGCACAAATACCCGTCGAGTATATACAGGATTCATTTGCTGAGCTCAGGCCTGGGTACGTAACCAGTGTCTGTCATGCTTGTGTATCTAACCTGCCTGCTTTCTTCCTCACAGCATGCTCAACATACTTGCATCAGTGGAGTTCAAATCGATTTGCGATACTGGCGAGAACCTTCCGAAGGAGGTTTCACTGTCCGTGAACGATGACTTTTCTGATGCGCCGACACATATCTTTGCAATACATGATCACCAGCCAGACCACCTCCGGAAATACATCATGCTCTACCCCACACACCATCTTGTCTGGGTCACGAATTGCATCAAACTGCTCAAGTTTGCATCCTCGCATCCTGGGCAGCTCACCTCTGGTGAGCCATACACCATCTCCGTCATCCCACTGCGCATCTTGCACTCTGCAACCTTTGCCGACCTCGTGGCCTACATCTACTCCAAA
>NW_024468645.1:0-9679 GCF_001632365.1 Laetiporus sulphureus 93-53
CACCGAACACATCCGCGTTGTCGACAACAGGCGCTGCGAAGTCGACCTTTGTATCGACGAGACATTAGCTTTGTCCGGCTTCGACCAGCTTCCCGTGAAATCGTACCTAGGACGTGGGCTTTATCGAAGATACACACTTCCTGCGACGTCGTTCGAGACATGCCCTCCCAAAATCAACAATGATGCCCTGGTCATCGCAGGTGAACATACCGGTACAGTGGCATTTGTAGTATCAGGTGGCGAGGGGACATGGTTGTTACGGCCGCCTCAAGCGAAGCTGCCTCGTTGGAGGTCTAAGAAAAAGCCGCGTCCGCAGCCGGTGGAGATCACGGTGTCGTATAATGACCTGATCTATGTCTTAAAAAGACAGTAGTTAGTCGTCTGTACTTTGTCACGAGCGCAAATAATGAGTCATAATCTGCCATCTATGCATATCCTGTGTGATAATAAGTTCCAAAGTGCCTTCTAAAAGACAAAGTATGCAAAAGTGTGGTTGCCCATCATATATCCAAAATCTGTGACATTAATTGTAGTGTGCGTAAATCCTTGTGTTAAATTCATGAAATAGACATAAGATTTGCCCTTACGATATGGTTAAGCATATTTTATAATCCCATTATCATTTACAAATGCCCAATGTGTAAAGCAATCTGCCGGTTTGACAAATAGATACCCAATTTTTATAATACTAATTCACATTTTCTTTCCATTTTACATGCAGAAAAATGGCCCCATGTCTGGGGTGAATGGGAATGAACGGCGCCACCCTCTAGCCCCCTTACATCCCACCGTTTCTCCGTCCGATGCTTGGACAATCCCCAATGCCATATCGCGCCATCCATTGCACGGAAGTCGAAGAACAGGACGTACACGGTGCTTGAGAACCCTGCAGCGAGCCGTGAAGTAAGATGGCACAATGTATTGGCTGCGAAACGCGGGCCAGACTAGTCAGATACCATAGAGTTGCTCGAGATAACGCGGAGTAATAGCAGCGAGCAATGTGTCTGCGGCTATGAAGGAGCTACTTCCTGAAATTTTGACGAGACCGAGACAGTGCACCAGTGAGCGAGCGGCAAACGCTTTCTAGGACCATATCGTAGCGAGAATTGAAAGTTGCTCCGCCACAAGTCGCAGAGGAACACAGTAGAATGCGTCCAGTATCAGTTTGCGCCAGCACCGCATTCTAACAGCAATCCACCGAACAGCGAGATCTCATGCGTGGGAGGTCGGCTTCCGTGATCGCCCGAGATGCAGCGGCCCAGGCTGCCAACTTCCAAATGAGGCAGGAGGCGGATCAGTCGACCTCCATCACATCTCCGACTGCTCCGAAAGATGTCTCTTCTCTTCCGTATACCTCCACAAGTACTTTTGCTGCTGACGCCTGAAGAACTGGTTTGCTGCTGCATCGAGAGGCACGGAGACGCTTGAGATAGTCAGACGCTTGACGGAGGGTACTGCTTGACGCGCAGAACGAAGCACAGAGGTGAGCGGACGGCTTCTGTGCTGCAGGCGTATCTACATCGCGAAGCTCACCTTCCCAAACCCTCCGGCTATCCGGCTTCACGCTGAAATCTGGATTTGACCACCGTCTGGACTCCCTACCCCGCACTTCACTCGCAGAAGTCGCGTACATACGCATCCACAAGCACCCACCCGGCAACCTGACCTCGTAGCGACGCCCGCTTCCCAAGCGTCCGCACGCGCCCTTCTTCAGCCTTCAGCAGACTCCACTCTGCCGGGCCCGTGTGCCATCACTAGATCCCCAAGAGATTCCTCAGAGATTCTGGAGATCGGTGAGTGCATCAGTCCTCGAGAAGAGCGTGTCGGATGCTGGCGTCGAGCTGCTGGTGGTCCATTATCGCCTTATAAGTGTCCCCAACTGACCGGACGCCTACCAGGCCAATTGAAACGCATCGAGGAAGACACCTGTCCCACATCGAGCCGAGCGCGTCACGCGGTACCGCCCAGTGACCCGCGACCCGCAGCCCGCAGCCCGCGACCGGACGTTCACCGGTCACCAATCGGCATCGCGCAGTCAATCTATAGACCACGGACGTTGCCCTCGAGATCATCGAGCCGAGGTGCTATCACAGATCAACGGGAGATCCCACATAGTCCAGGAACACAGCGCGGTCATGAGGTGCAACGCCAATATCATGATTGTCGATCACGACGTCGTGCTCGTGCCGTATAGGTGCGTGTGTGCTTAATTGTTTTCTTGCCTGCTTGCAGCTTTGCTTCACTCGACCACCTGACATTTCATTTCTCCGTCTCCTTCGCGATCACTTATAGTACCTGATATGATTCGTCTATTGAATTCTGACCCGTCATCCGTGCAGGTCGGAACACGTTGCTGTTAGTGTCTTCATTTGGTTTACTCCCCCAATGTAGCCATGGCATCGTCGATCAAGAACCGCTGACCGCTCGCGAAGCTAGAAATATCATGAATGGATGACGAGCGCTGAGTTGCGCGAGCTCACGGCCAGCGAGTCGCTTTCGCTCGAGGAGGAGTACGAGATGCAGCGTGAGATGCTCGTGCTCCACTTCATTCTTGTGCACTGGGCGGCTGACCGTTGTTGGTACCGAATGCAGGAAAATGGCGAGAAGACGAGGATAGTGCGTTGCTTCTCTCCAAGGGGTATTCTGAGAGTCTCTTATTCGTGCTTCTGAAATCTCGCAGAGCTCACGTTCATCGTTCTCGCTGCCAGGCCAGCAGACGCATATCCTCCTCATGTTACCCAGGATCTCAGCGCTAGCAGCGCATCATCTTCCTCGTTCGTACCGGCTATTGGCTCTTCGGCCGTGCGCGCGTACGATCCCGAATTCGTGCGCTCGCTGTCGATGATCGGGGATGTCAACATGTTTCTGAAGAACTTCGAGCGCACACACGAAGGTGGACAGGAACCAATAGAGAAAGAAGAGGCTACAGAGGAAGAGGACGCAGCACCAGAGGCGGAGGTGGAGATCATGATCGCTGGTGTGTATATCGAGCTTGATGTGTTCTATCCATTGGCTGATTGTGTACTTCTGTTTTCATCTGCGATGCCCTCGACTGTCTGCTTGCTCGCTATGTTCTCCCATTTGCCGCTCGACAAATATAGAACCTGCCTATCGCAGGCACGGCCTCGCCTCCTGTACATTGCAACTTTTCCTTGGTTACACCCTATCTTCTCATGCCCTCCCCGTCGACATCTCCCCACGACACCTTGTCGTGCGTATTTCGGAGACGAACGCGCCCAGCATCCGACTCTTCGAGCGGCTAGGATGGGAGGTCGTCAAGAGGGTGGAGGTATTCGGAGAGGTGGAGATGCGCGTGAGAGAGGATGTGCTGGGTGAGAAAAGGTAAGGTGGGGCGTGTAGGCAGGGCTTGTGAAGCGCTGTTCTGAGAGAGTCGACTTATCGAGCACTAATGATTCCAGTGCGGAGAGGGGTCGGCGGGTGAGTAAGGCGTCTTGCAGTCTCACGGGCTTCCGAGGTTCCTTCTAAAGGTCACCCCATCGGTGCCAGATTTGTTCTGGGATGTTCCACGCAGATCTGTATGCCCGCACAGTTTTATTCAGCGTGTGTCTCAGAGGTCATGGGTCGCTTTCCGGTCGTCGGCAGTTGAGTAACCGACACGCGCTCGTACAGTTAAGGGCATGGACGATGACAGGAATGCTCAGTGAGCCAGCGTGCTTGTGTATGCAGGGCAGGCGCCTTACATTCGTGGTACGATCAAGGGGATATTGATACCGCCGGTAGTGCATTGGGCGTGACTTGCGGGGCAAGGAAGCCGGGCCGCCTGTATAGCGTTCAGATCAGAAGCATCCCAGCGCAACAATTTGTAGATCGCCAAGCGCTGAATGGTCGAAATGAGTGGCATGTTCCGCACCCATTGTCGCGCAAAAATGGAGAAGCCGTCCAAAATGAGCCGCATCAGAAAGGATTCCATAAGGCCGGCACTAAAGCTGCAGTAAATGACCCCGAGAAGGAGAGCATCGACTGGGACCGCGTGGAAAGGTCATGTCCGCCTAAGGTTTTGGTGTTCCCCGTTGCTCAGCGGAACCCGTCTTCCCGGTGCTTTGATCATACCTTTGTCAGCCCAAGGGGCCTCCGATACACGTCATCTTGTCCAAGACGCATGACACGTTCCGGATATAGCGTCTTCACGAGATAAATGGGCGCGAAGCCGAGCGAGTCGGGAGCAGACTGAACCTTTCACCACCAAAGAGGAGTGACTTACCCCGCAATCGCGTCGGCCTGCCGAGGCAACCAATTTGTAGGAGGAAGCGGGGGATCGATCTTGCTTCGACCGTTGACATCTTGCCTTATCAGGATAGCCTTCCGGCTGATCTGACGCGTGACCTGCCCCTGGGCAGTGTCATCGTTCATGCGTGTGGGCTCGCATCTCCCAAGGCTCCCTCAGCTTCCGCCTTTTCAATACTCTGTTGCACCTGCACTCTTCCTAGGCGCCATCGTCGCAACGGCGGCGAGGCTGAAACGGGAAGCGATGCGCCGGACAAAGCGCCCGCTGATGGCTGAAACGGTGGCTGCTGATGGCTACCCCGCATCAGTATCGGCTACTGAATAGGATTTCCAATTGCCACGCTTCGGAAGAGGCGATTAAGGGACTTCCCCAGTTTGCTCACCACCTGACCACGGCGTCTGGGGCCGGAGCAGCGCAATATTGGGGATTGGTTTTCCACTGTCCAACTGACCCTCCGGAATGGGCTGCGCTGCGGACCCCCGTGGTTATAAGCTCACAGTGTGAACAGATGAGTGACCCACCGCCCTCGTCAGCGTCCCATCCTCCTATTCTCTCCGCCGCCCACGATGCCCTCCACCTTCACATACCAGTTCAACACTCCCGTCTTCAAAGGCGACGTCGAGTTCTCCACCGGCCTCTATATCAATGGCAAGTTCGTCGACGGTGCGAAGAAATCGACCATCGAGTGAGTTTTCAGCGATCTTCAGCGGTTTTCGGAGCGTCTAACGACTGGCGGACTTCAGCGTCATCAACCCCTCGACCGGCAAGCTGATCGCCAAGGTCACCGAGGGTAGTCCCGCCGATGTTGATGACGCTGTCAAGGCTGCGCACCACGCCTTCGAGCATACATGGGGCCTAAACACGCCCGGTCGCGAGCGTGGCGTCTTGCTGAACAAGCTTGCGCAGCTCGTCGAGGACAACATTGATGCTGTCTCGGCAGTCGAGGCGCTCGATAACGGCAAGACGTTTACCTGGGCCAAGAGCGACGTCCAAGCCGTCATTTCCACGTTCCGGTATTATGGCGGCTGGGCTGACAAGAACCAGGGCAAAACTATTGAGACCTCAGATGCGCAACTCGTGTACACTCGTCATGAGCCCATCGGTGTCGTCGGCCAGATTATCCCATGGAATTTCCCCAGTGCGTTGCGGAATCATTGGAATCTAAGGCATGGCTGACAGGATAACGCCAGTCCTGATGCTTGCTTGGAAGATTGGCCCCGCGCTCGCGACTGGTAACACAATCGTGCTGAAGCCTTCCGAGTTCACACCGCTCTCCGCATTGTTCATTGCCAAACTTGTTGACCAAGCTGGCTTCCCACCGGGCGTCGTCAACATCATCAACGGATACGGCAGCACTATCGGCCAGCACATCGCGGAGCACATGGACATCGAGAAGGTGCGCGTGGAAATGGTCGTACTAGGATTGCCTGCTGATTCCATACCCTCCCTGCAGATTGCGTTCACTGGCAGCACGCTCGTTGGTCGCAAGATCATGGAGGCAGCCGCCAAGTCTAATTTGAAGAACGTGACGCTCGAGCTCGGCGGCAAGAGCCCAAACGTCATCTTCGACGACTGCGACATTGACGCCGCTGTCAGCTGGGCTGCATTCGGTATCTAGTAAGCGTCATCCGTCGGGATCATTCGCGAGCCATCGCTGACTGGAACAGCTACAACCACGGGCAGACATGCTGCGCGGGCTCCCGGATATTCGTGCACGAGAAGATTTACGACGAGTTCCTGCACAAGTTCACGGAGCGGAGTCGGCAGATCAAGGTCGGCGACCCTTTCGAGCCGGAAATGTTCCAAGGCCCGCAGGTGTCGGAGGTCCAGTACGACGTACGTGTCCTCTGATGGGTCGGGATGATCGTTTGCTAATGCTTGCTTTCAGCGTATCATGGGTTACATCCAGAGCGGCAAAGAGGAGGGTGCAACGCTGCACCACGGAGGTAACCGCATTGGAGAGGAGGGTTACTTCATCCAGCCAACGATCTTCACGGACGTGAAGCCGCATATGAAGATCGTGCAAGAAGAGATCTTCGGGCCTGTTGGCGTCATCATCAAATTCAAGGACGAGGATGACATCATCGCTCAGGCAAACGACACAGTGTACGGTCTGGCGGCTGCGGTCTTCACAAGAGATATCTCGAAGGCGATCAAAACCGCGAACCGTCTAAAAGCGGGCACCGTCTGGGTCAACTGCGCGAACTTCTTGCACCCCGCTGTGCCGTTCGGCGGCTACAAACAGAGTGGTATCGGAAGAGAATTGGGCGAGTACGCGTTGGCGAAGTGAGTATGCTCGGCTGGTTTCTTGCACTCTTGCTGATGTATAATTGGTCGCTGCCTACAGCTATACGCACGTCAAGTCTGTTCAAGTCAACCTGGACCTGAAGATGTAGAGAGTTTGTCGCAGCGAGGCCTATTAGGATGGGATGTGAGGGAGTGTATCGGTTGCTGTCCCCTCCCCGTATCTCCTTGTCATGATGGTTGTGTACGCATCGTAGTCTGTGCATTATGTATATCTTGTAGCAATACCACGTACCGTTCTTGAATGTGAGACATGAACGAGAGCGAGCCGACTCGGAATGAATAGCCAGTGAGCGACAGTCAGCACGCAGCCTTGAATCCATGATCAAGACGAGGAGCGCTGAGATGCCTTCGTCATTATATTTGTGTTCTGTAAAGAAGACGCGTACTGCGATCTTCTCGAGGTGCTTGGTATCCAGTGCAGAATAGACGTGAGAGCTTAGAATGGGGGAAGGAGCTGTCTCCTCTCAAGCACAGAATGGCCGCCTTATATTCATGTGGGCTACGACAACCGTGGGAGAGCAAGAACTCTAACGGAACTTTGAGATGACGTAGAGGCGTAGTGAAGTACGACGTGACGATCGAGCAGGAGATTACCGTAGTAGGAAACAGGTCTGCCAAAGTTAGAAGGAAGGAGGTCGTGGCCATTAATTGTTGGCGCTGATGTTGTTCTGGTGTTAGAAAGGCATGTGTACAATAAGTCAAAAACGATTTGATACGCTACTACTGAGTGCTGGGAGGTTGGATATAGAGGAGGAGATTTCGTGTGCATGTGAAGATTCAGACGCGCATTGATATAGCAAAAGTACGGACCAACCGAACATATCTTAACGGTGGTAAATGGCCACATCATGTCTGCAGTGTGGATCATTACCTCATCGTTATGGCCTCGTGGCTCCTGTGGCAATCCGAAGACGTCCGAAGGAGGTACCGTTTGCATCGATAGGATCATGTGCGCCCTGATCGTAGATCACCGACGATAAGCTTCTTTCCGGCGATTCGTCGGGAGTAGTGTTGTTAGAACTCTGCCATCATTACTACGTCTCAAACATAAGTCTCTTCGACATGGAACCCGAGAAACCTGAGAAGAAAGGTCCTCCTGTTGTTATACGATGCGGCACGCACGCAGCGGACATGCTATCGTGGCGCTATGAGATGCACGCAATTAATATCGTCATTGTCGGCGAGTAGTTGTTCTCTATCGTTGCATGAGCTATGACTGGCTCGGATGCTTCAGACGATTTAGCATGGGCATGGTGGTATGACCGACAAGGTACAATCCAGTCTAGCGGTGTCGATTTCATCAAGGACCTTCCCTATTTCCTTGTTCTCATTGCCACATCCCGTTATTTTACTCGGCGTGAGTGGGATGTTGACGCCACACTGATAAGCGATGGATTTCGGCACTGTCTGAAGAGGGCTTTGAGGGAGCATCCGAGAAACGACAGAATGGTTCACGAGATCCATCCCCGTCGCAAACCTTACGGCTTCGACGTCGCATTCAGAGATCGTGAAGATCAGACGAATGTCAGAGCAACATCCATTTTACATCCTGACAAAGTCGTTGAATCAGGATATTCCTTCTTCGATCGGGAAGCCAGGGTTTTTGCGGCCACGCAGAATAAGGCGACCCAAGCAGATGCAGTGACGAAGATACACTGGCCGGAGGTCATTCGTACGAGCGAGGCAGTCGTTTTCGAGCGGGCAGTGGAACTGGGTCGGGGAGACCCGCTCATAGAGGGACATTTGCCCACGGTACTTGCCTCGTACGACCTGGACTGCTCGAATGGAACAATTTGCGAGGACATCCAGAAAGAAGGACGAATTGATCGGAATGCTATCGGTGGCTCACGTTGCATGCGCCTACTGCTGTTGCGAAAATTGTTGCCCATCGACGAATTGCCCGCTGAGGAGTTTCTACGTATATGGGTGGAATGTTATCGATGTGAATATCATGTTACTCCAGTGGTTTATCGTCTAATTCGCTCTCGAGCAGGCCATTTCGCGCTCTGGATGAAGGGCTTTGAACACACGGACATCAGTATTGACAACCTGCTCTATAACCCCATCACTCGAAAAGGTGTTTTGAATGTTTTCGATTTGGCTACGATCCGCGTGGATGGTAAGAACCAGGCGACAGGGCAGAAACGGACTGGCACCATCCCCTTCATGGCGATGGATCTCCTCTCAAGCGAGTATTTCCGTGGAGAGGTCGTGCGCCTGTACCGCCACGATTTCGAATCGTTCCTTTGGATCCTTACAAACATTGCTTTGAGTCCAAGAGTGCTTTCCTCGGCAAGTATATGGACACATGGAAAGCCTTGGATGAGAATGATGCACGGGTTTGGGAAGGCATTGGGTATTGGTTGATGAACTGGTTGAGGGATAAACTTTATGAGATGACAAAGTTGCGTAATCTCAAGGAAAGGGTGCCGGGGAAGCTGTCACAAAATGACCTCGCCAAGATTTCTGAATGGGAGGACCAGTCCAACCAGTCGGCCATACAGGTTCTCAAAGAAGCTGAGAGTGTCGTGGCGGAGCACTTAGCGGAGGCGGATTTCTCCGTTCCCTTCCAACCACTCTCCGATGAAGAGTTCCAACGGTATCTCCCTTTCCCATCACCTCCTGCTTCATCCTCCTGAGTCCCACCATTTCCCCTCACCTTCAATAGTTATGGCAACATATTCTCATAGCGAGATCCATATTCCTGGATGGTCATTCAATGATTGATCGTGTCGAAACCAACGTTTTGTATGTAACGTTTACGCTAGCATGCAATGTAGACCAGGTTTAACGTGAGGTGTCTTGCAACTTGAGCGTCTATCCACTGTTGGCCGAGCCGGGCATCACGTGTGAATCGCGTGCACACGCCACAAGCGCGTCCGACCGAATGCATCCCTGTCACAGATTTTCGCCACAAAGTCCGCACGTGACTTTTCTCACACCACAGATCACGTGCTTCACCAATATCTCACGCCACTCAGCCACAGACGCGACGCGCAGAGATCAGGTGATAGTCCACATCACATGTTATGGTCCAGACCCGTGGATGATACGGTCGGACCTGTCTATTCCAGGATACAATAGAGGCACCCATTTGGGAACAAAGGGAACAAGGACTATTGTTAT
>NW_024468646.1:0-9563 GCF_001632365.1 Laetiporus sulphureus 93-53
CAGAAGATGAAGAAGGATCGAAAGCTCTGTGACATCAGGTGCATAAAGGTAGAGATCATCCTGAACCAGGATGCCGAGCAAGTCGAGCACGTCCATGACTACTGCGATCCAAAAGGTGATCTGGACTGTCTTAAAGGACATCCACACAAGAAGAGGGCTAATGACAGAAATCACGCAGTGGCAGCCGCTGCTGCAGGCGAAGACGGGCATCAAGGAAATGGTGCAAGAGTGGACTGGGAGCAGAGGGTCAAAAGGCTGATGAGGGTGCTGAAATCGATTGTGGGGAGGCGCTGGACAAATTCCATATGATAGTCTTCATCTTAGGCCTTAAAGAGGTGCTTGACCACGTGGAGGCGAAGCTTGATGAGGCCGACTGGGATGAATCGACATCAACCATCAATAAGGTCTTCGCAATGGCCCTGAATGAGAAAGCACAAGTCAGCCAGATGAAGACCAAGAAGCTGACCACTCACCGAAGAACAGAAATGGCGAGTGCAGCCAGCGTGAGAAAGACTCATGCATGCTACGTCCGTGGGAAGGTCAGGAACACCTGGCCTACCAGTGCCCTGACAAAAAGGCAGATGAGACTACATAACTTAGGGACTGAAGTGACTGCCACTATTGCCACTGCGACTGAGGCTACTACATGAGCTGTCTGTTGGGGGGACCTGGGTGAGCCATGGTAGGGAGGGGTGATGGGAGGAGTTTGAGAAGAATGAGGAGCAGCGAATATTTTATCTGTGACAGAGTCAATGTGACTTACAGCTCAACTGCTTAAGGCAGACGGACTTCCATGATTGGAATATATGAAAGTGGTGCCATGTTAAGCACGCCTCCGGCAGCTGGCAGTGCAACTTGAGCGCTGAATGACAGCTGACTGATAGTTGCGCTACTCCTGCTACTAGTACCTTGCTCAACTCATAAGCATTTACCTGCCCATTTGAGTCATGCATTACCTTGAGGCTTGAACAAGGTACCCCAACAATGGGTTAACTAGAATCACTATTCAATGAATGTAGCGACAGAAGGCAGAATATTGCTTACTGCTGGAAGTGTGAGACTGACAGCACGTTCCAAGGTGGAACCATTGGAAGTGGCTGAGCGAAGGCACTTAGACTGGTGAAACACACTCAACATGTCAGGAGGGACGAGTGCCAAGCGATGGCTTAAAGCATCACAGGGCAGTACCTGGGAACAGAGCGAATGACTACAGGAAGTATGCATATACTCACCTGTAGTAGCTACTTCCTACTATCGTTTGTAGCACAGCCACAAGACAGGAAGATGGTAGCTCACTAACGCTGGGGCCGCAGCGATATTTACTAGATCTATATTGACTATGAAGCCATATGGTATACCTTGATCTGACTTACAACTACATTGCACGGGCAGCATCGTGAGGTGGTGATATAGACATATTGAGGGCTACATAGCAGTGACCATGCTACAGAAGCTATGGGTGCTATGTGGCGTTGGGTGCACACTACATGATGGCAAAATATTTTTTGCTGATGAGCTGGACATCACGAATCAGAATAAAAGAGCAATATGTTCATGTCGCATATGCTAAAAGTCATCTTTCGAGTCAAAGGAGGAAATGTCCAGGCAATCGACATACATACGAGAAAGCGGAAAATGTTTGACATCGTTTGCAGAGTTCGATACACATCTTGTGGGTAAGGACCCCAATGACGCTGCTAAATATCATCTTACTGATGAGTGTTCTCTTGCAGTGTCTATGCGATCATGACTATCTGTCTGTCCCTCTGTATTCATGAGTATTAGAACTGCTTACCCCTCATCATGCCTCATGCAGTCACGCTTCATCTGCCGCAAGCAACGGCAGTCCTACATCAGCTGCTGAGTGCTCGACCCAGTCGACATTTGTGCTCGGCATGCGTAGACCAATTGAGAGCGCCCTTCTGCACACTCCGACCATTCTACAGGTTCCAATACATACCGTACACATTCCGTCCCTTTCGCAGACTGATCACCAGAGGCTGGCAGTATAATACATCAGTTCCTGTCATTACAGCATAATCAGTGATACATTATCCATGATTGTTAGAGCTCGGCATGATACATCATGGTGCTGCTATTGCAGCACCCACCCATTTTGGTAGCGGCGCTTCACCTCCAGCAGTCCCTGGTCAACCACGGCCTGGCGCCACTCTGTCAGCCTCCTTCCCTTTTCGACGCATCCATGTTGATGGTGGAATTCCTGTGCCTCCGTGCCTCTGACCACCCACCATCATCTTCTTAACTCTTCACAGTTCGCTTCGGTACGTCATTGTTAGTTGCATCATTGCTGCTGCCCTGCCCTTCCCGATTCTCTGCTTAGCTTCTTCACGATCAAGCCTCACTTCTCCATCAATGTTTCTGGCTTCCCTCGACACAGCCACCTGCACCAGACCCTGCTGTCACTCCATCCTTCCCATCTGGATGCTTCCTTTCACCTGCACATCCACTACGCAATCTGCCGACAATCTATTGCTCAGCACGGCATCATTGGCCACCTCCCCAGCTGTTGCTCACATGCACTTTCACTGCCCCACTCCTTTCCTCCTGGTATTCGCTTTCTGTGTCATGGTGCCTGGCTTCTCCATCACATGCGCTTCCACTGCCCCGCTCTCCCCTCCTCATATTTGCTTCTGCATTATCGTGCCTGACTTCTCCATCATCATTCCTGGCTTCTCTTGGGATAGCCTGCTTTTCGTCGCTCCGTCCTTCCCATCAGAATGCTTGATCTCTCCTGCACATTTGCTATGCAGGTTGCCGACAATCTATTGCTCAACATGCCTTCATGACCACCTCCTCAGCTGTTCCTTACGTGTGCTTCCACTGCCCCACTCTTCCCCTCCTGGTATTCACTTCTGTGCATCATTGTGCATGGCATTTTTACTTGTGAGTGGTTATAACCTTCCAAATTCAGTGATCATGCCTGCCATGATACATCACCATTCCAGCTGTGATGTATCATCCCCACCATGCAAGGATATATCACCACAGCTCAAGCGGTGATGTATCACTTTCCGCTTTGACCGTTCAGGCCCACTCGATACATCACCATTCCAGCTGTGATGTATCATCCCCGCTGTGCGAGGATATATTACCACAGCTCAAGCGGCGATGTATCACTTTCTGCTTTAACAGTTCAGGCCCACTGGCACTCGATACATCACCATTCCAGCTGTGATGTATCATCCCCGCCACGTGAGGATATATCACCACAGCTCAAGCGGCGATGTATCACTTTTCACTTTTACTGTTCAGGGCCACTCGATACATCACCATTCCAGCTGTGATGTATCATCCCCGCCATGCAAGGATATATCACCACAGCTCGAGTGGCAATGAATCATCGCATTGAGGATGCAGGCTCACCGTGATCCATAAGCCTGCATGTATCATCTACTGAGTTAGCTTATATATATTATTAATCTACACTTCAGTGTCAAGCATCTGCACATTGTTTCACCAACTGACTTGTGAAGCACCAGCTCAAGCATTATTATACTCATTCAATGTATAGTAAATCCATTGCAATACATAGCATTCTTAGCTCTTGAAGGAATCAGATATCTGGTAATCTAACTTCACCCACTCTGCGACATACCTCCACGCATGGCTGCAGAATGCGCCCATGGTTGTGCGCAATTCCATCTGGTGCATAGCGTACACCATGATGCCTTCTCGATGCTTCTCTGTCTCCCCTTCCTTCCTATCTACTTGCTCCAGCCACCAACTCGCATGATGCTTGTGAAAAGTGACAACTCATCACATTTCCTCTACCAGGAGCTCACATTCTTCAGTCCAGCACTGTGCGCGTGCACGTGCCTTGCACCATTTGACTTGCAGTGCTGACAAAAGAGTATCAGCCCTAGAGGACATAATGTAAGATCTTTATGACATACCTTTTTGTATACCCTCGTCCTCACTCGCACTGTCCAGCTGGCCAACTCCTGCAGTACACCAGATCCACGAGAGTGTCCGCCATCCTTCACTCTCATCGAACAAGCCCTCCATCATGCCCTGAATGTCAGAGTTCTCGAGAGGGCGCAACTCAGCCTTCCAGCTCGAATCACTGGCTGAAATGGTGAGTACCTCCAGAGCGGTGCATGCATGCTGGTACCGAATGACATCTGCATTGATTTTGTCTTGGACAGTGGTTATGATGGCATGCATCCATGTGTTGTAGTGTTGTCCACACATGAAGCGGTCCTTAAACGAATAAAGGTGGCTCCTCAGTCACAGATGATGATGCAGGTTCTCTAGTGTCTCATGAGCTTGTGCGTGCTGCAGCCAGAATTCATAGCAAAGTAGGAGGTTATCTTGACATGGGCACTCTTCGAAGGTCTGAGATGGGAGGTATAGTGGGGTGTTCAGGACACTGCGGGCGTGATCCTCAGATGATGACCGGGAATGAAGGACGGCGACGGCAGGCCTGTACATATGCTGTATCTCAATCCAGGTATCAAGTCAGTGTTGGAGGGCATTACAATGTTCGATAATCTTCGCACGCTGAAGGTCGGTTGAGTGCTGCCCAAGTTGTGCCATGTCATGGCGGAGGTGTCACCTGACATACCAATGTCAGCATTAGCTCGTACAAAATTGTGATACATACTGTTGTTCCTCGAGCTCCAGACCTGACATAATCATGATACTTGGGCTGATTTTGTCATGAACCTTAAGAGTGCCTCCCTCTTGCAATAATGTAGCATCTTCCTCCGCTAATTGAAGCCAGACATTGGCTTGTGTGATCTCTGCACACTGAGATTAGGCCAGACTTATTATGAATCATGCAAGTGACTTACTGTGTCGCTTCACTTTAAATGGATTGGCACTGGACCTGTCTTCTTCCCATGCCTCAATGGCTGCTTTCCACTTGGCTACACGAGAAGCTGGTAAGGATGAGGTCAGGTCCTCGAAGGCCGCAGTTTGTTCATTACGCTCAGAGACCGCATGCTTAACTTTTGTCAGCAATGACTCGGCTGTAGGGGAACTATCAATTTGGGCAGTATGCGGACTGAGAGCGGGCAGCCTTATCAAGTTTGCAGACCTTATTCCAGTTATATGCACCGAAAACATCATCGAGGAGGTCATGTCGGGAGTCGGGGCCCATCTCCTTCGTACTCGATGCGAACAGACTCACAGCAGCCCAGCCGCACTCTGGTGTCTCTCCATCAGTGTGGGTGATGTGCTTGGTGATGTTGAAGGAAAAGTTGAGGTGACAAGTAGGCTGATGCACTGGAAGGTGAAACTTGGGGATCAGAAATGTGATCTCACGTTTATTGGGATCAAATGTCGGCGAGTATTGCATCATACGTTTCCATAGATGCATGGACCATTGGCATGCAATGTTGTATGAGGCAACCATGGCCACTGGAGCATTCTGGTCCATGCTACTTATGAACAGGTAGTCCATATTGACATATCTATTCAGACGCCATCAGCGAAATAAAATATGGCGATTGCAGAAATGCGTACCGTTCTCCCTTCTGCAAATCACCAATGGAGCATGGATGCTTCATATCATGTCTTGTGCACTCAACCATCCCCACGCCACTCGCAGCAGTGCCTTGAGTGCTCTTGATATTTGCGAGTTTGATTGCATCATGATCGTTGCAAGTGCTTGACTCTTCCTTGATAGCTGCACTGAACATCTTGATGTGATCTTTGTATGCCTTCTCCTCGACAAAGAAGGCACATCCATTATTGAGACCGGGGTCAAGTTCATCAGACAAAACCTTCTTTCTCTTGAGCTGAAAGTTGGCATTGATGCCAATGAACAGTCGGTACAGCCATCTGCAATATAATACATCAGTGTGAATGCGAAATGATTGAGTAATCAGCACTTACGTGCGTTCAGGAGGTGCTTGCTCATAATCTTTGGGAAGGTTCTTGCCGGGTTGTGGGCATGCCGGGCAAAGTACAGTGCAGCCACCTGGAGGTGTCGCAGATATGCCGTCAGGATCGTGTCCTCGTCCTACATGTTTTATAAGCTTAAGATGCCTCCACTGATGCATCATCTGCATGAAAGCAGAATAACGACCCTGAGCAGCACGTCAACCAGGTAAACTACATGGACAAAGGGCATACTTACAGGAGGAGGGTTCATGCTGGTATTGTCGGTACGGCGTTCGAGCACGGCATAAAAATGAAAACCGGAGACGTTAGCTTGGGTTGATAGCACATGAAAATGTTCGAGGAGTCAGAAAGTTGCTGTGCTCTTTGGATTCTTGCTGGTAGCTGGGAACAGACGTGCATGCAACAGCTGAACATCATGCATGAGTGCGCACTCACAGCTGCAAAAGTCCAGCCCTACTGAATGGATGCCAGAGATGTCTAGGATGATGAAATCATCATCCCATGCTGGCTGAGGCCTTCCGCAGTGCTCATCAATGGGATGGCCAAGTTGGATGCAGAGTCCAGCTTGTCTAAGAGTCTTCCGTCGAAAATGTGTCTTGATCCATTCCTGTAGACAGCATGTCAGCACTCGCACATCAAGACAGTCATCATGAACTTACCTTAATCTGATGGAATGGACTCAGGTGATGAGTCTCAATGATACAGGACTCACAGTACAAAGCTACGTCATCACAGTCTAGGCAACGAATTTTGACCTTGCTCGTATGGCATCTGGGACAAAACTCTGCAGTGTATCCACATCGGCCTTCATGATGCAAGATCTCTGCTAGCCAGTCGTCTCGATGTGAAATCCATTCACACAATGGATGATCCTGCAAGCATATGTATATCACCAAAATGTGAGTGAGTTTGCATAAAAATAAGAGCGTACCCCTGCGGTGCAGCATTGCCGCTTCTGGCCCTCGTCCATGTCGGCAAGCTCATGAATGTAGTCAATATTGACATCCATGAAGGCATGCTTGTCCTGAAAGAGGTCAGCAACAGGGTCATCTTCAAGTTCAGGTATGCTGCTGGTACTCTCCTCTATCTTAGGGAGGGAGGGTGGAGGTGGAGGGGCATCGGTAGCTACGTATGAGGTGTGCACTGAGAGATGATTGTCACACATCGAGTAGTCGATGTGCCAGTTGAGAACTTGAGATGAGGATGACTGTGGTGCTCCGTCATCCTTGTTGTCAGAATGAGAATAGTAGTTGATGTTGCGATCGCGCTGGCGTCGCTGTCACTTGGACATTGTGAGACTGGTTATTCACAGACTGGCACAGTGAAGGGAAGGGTGGGGCATCTTTAGTGAGCTGGTTCCTTAAGAACATGCAGAATGTTTTGCATGCACCAATAAATGTCTGTCGTGACCACATTGATGTGTGTCAGCTCAGATAAGCAAGTTGTGCAAGGTGTGGTTTTGGATTGTGAGCCCGCCACAGACGTTGAGGTCATCTGCCCTGCATGCAAAGCTTCCATGTCTGTTTTAGAATAAAAGGAGTTACCTAGCTGGGTGATGCCGAGACACATAGAGTAAGGCTATAGTGTGCTTCTGTAAGCCCACAGCAATCATATGATGAGAACAACATACGACGTACCTCGTGTGTATTAGGGCCATCCCCTCACGTTTGCAATGAGGCTGATATCAGCCTAACAGCAATAGAAAACCATGAGCTAGTGGACCTATGAAGAGTTCGACCTGGCTAATCCAGTGAGCATAAATAAATTTGGGCAATAAATGGGCTTACTTATATTCACGTAGTGATTGACAGCGGCAACGCGCCATGCACAGAAAAGTGTGATGGTTTGCTCTCTCTAGCAATCAGCGGCACTTGGAATAATACAAGAGAAGACTCACAGACTGAACGCGTCAATAGGTGTGCCCTAACGTATTTTTCGCCAAAGCGTGCATGATAGAAGTTGCCATAGAATGAATACTACATACTCTGACGAGAAAATATCAGTCAAACACATCAATACACCGTTGGAACAAAAATACCTCACTTGAAACCTATGCATATATTCAGCTGAGACTCTGTCATGAATTAAGAATGAGAATGAGACGTACCATGGGACGTATCAACATATGACAACGAGGACCGAGCAATGCTTCCACAAAGTTTGGCCACCTGCACACAACAAATTGACAAACTCTGCTCAAAAAAATACATCACATGTCTACAATTCAGCCAATCAGAAAGCGTATAATGGACACTTGCCTCGCGCTGGTCGCGTGCATAAATTCAGCCAATGAGAAGGAGTATAACGAACATACTGACTTTGCTCTTTCCTCATGCAGGTCACGTGTATGTTTTCAGCCAATGAGAAGGCACATACAGAACATACTGAATTTATGATGCTTGCCTCACACAGGTTTCTCTGTGCTCTGTTGGCATTAATTAAGAGTCTGTAGTGTATTTTGATGGAATTCAGATGCTATAAATGCTATGAGTCAAATTTTTACAATGATTTGGAGGGTGGGAGGGTTCAAAAATGCGGTAGGGGAGGCAGCTATCTCAGCCACAAGACGAGCCCAGCCACAATGAAAGTGTAAGTCTACTATTTGCATGCTCTGAGTCGCTGCCATGCTAGACTACATTCTTCATACTGTCCATCATACATGCGTCCATCCTTGCTCCCCTTGAGCAAGCTCAACTCCATAGCCAGGCAACACACAGCCTTTGTCCCCCATTTCAGTCCTACTGCACAGGCTATCTTAGCTCTCGAGAACTCCTCGCTCAGCCGTTCATCATCTTTCCAAGCTTCTATCCTCACCTGCAGCTCCTTCATGACCTCCTCCACCTTCAGCTCTCTCCGTATGTCTCCATCACATGAAGACCACCTATTGTGTCACAAATATCCAGCTTTCATTACATGGAAAAGTTGTTGAAGGTGGAGATCGGCTGCGAGTTCAGCCAGGGAATCCTCGTCATCTGATACGTCGAATAAGTGCTCACTGTCTGATTGTTTGAGACAATCAGCAGGGATTATCATTTGATACGGAGGACTCCATAGGCCAAGATTATTGCCATCTCCTAAGGTACGGTCTGTGCTGAATGGACGGCGGGCGTATGCCATGATTTCTTGTGGTATTCCTATCAGTCTGCAAGGGAATGGGCAGGCATTCTTCTCCATTTGCTTTGCTAGGTAAGCCATTTTATTCTGTTGTGATCATGTATTGCACCCTCTACAACATGTTGTTCAGTGGTCGGCATGCTGTCTGTGTCAAACTACTGAAACTACTGACTTATTAGAGTGAATATATTTTTTTTGTCGATCTCTCT
Source organism: Laetiporus sulphureus 93-53 (assembly GCF_001632365.1). Lineage (NCBI taxonomy): Eukaryota > Fungi > Basidiomycota > Agaricomycetes > Polyporales > Laetiporaceae > Laetiporus > Laetiporus sulphureus. The sequence goes on from NW_024468646.1 coordinate 9,192, forward strand.
TGGCAGCTAGTTTCTCGGCGATGGTCAGGTATTTAGCCTTCCGACCCATGATGGTGGCTGGAAAAGACAATGGACTATGGTCGCGCTTGCAAAATGCAAGTAACGAGGTTGTGGACAGTGGTCACGCTCACAACATACATCCGAACAAACTATATTCTCGGCAGAATTGGGGACAGGGACAGATGCATGCAGACAATAGTGGATACCAAGAAATTGGGTCAATGGACAGGCATATGCAATGATATCAAGAAATGAGGTCAACGGCTATGCAAGTAGAAACAGAATAGTATCATAAAATTGAATACAGGGCATTTCACCATCTTAGAGATTGCAAGATACCAACAAATTGCACCTAAGAGACCCGGCACCATC
>NW_024468647.1:0-9311 GCF_001632365.1 Laetiporus sulphureus 93-53
AAAGAACTCACCAGAAGCATTTCCACCAAGAGACTCCTTGAGGCGAAGGGGGCTCAGATTCGATTTCACGCCGCGTACCGTGACACTCATACAGTCTAGGTGCCACATGCGATGAATCATGGCAACACGACAGCAATCAGACAGCGCAAGTCGAATTCAAACTGATAATTATCGCAATAAGTACCTTTCAGCGGCCGAACACGCAAATGAACCATCATGTCCTCCTTCCCTGCAACCCACAATTGCTCAATCACCCCCTCCTCCCCAGGCGACCTCGATTCTCATATCGTTTCCATCCCAACTCGATCGCGTGATTCCAGAACAACGCACCGCACGACTACCAGCGCCAGCCATCCCATCGGCACAGCACAAACAACGACGCACATTCGCTCACCTTGATCGTCGCGAGCACGAACCGGCGCCGATAACATACGTGCGGAATGTCCATATGTGTGAACGTCAATACATGCGAGTGGCCCTAGATCTCCGGCACGCGTAGCGGGTCTGCCCTCCCTGATCCAGCGCTCTGGCTGGATCCCCTCGCATCAAGGTCTTCGTAGCGCGCGGGATGGATGTCCACATGAAATGGACCGGGACGGTGACAATCTGGCCTGTGAAAATGGAGTCGATGTCGATGCATGGGCGTGGAACGCCGCTCGCACAGGAGATGGAGCAGAGTGACAGTGCATTCCGTGGCCTTTCGGGAACTGCATGAATTTGAGGGCGGAGTCGCACGAATGTAGGAAGCGGGACACGACGGCGGGCCACGGCGTGTTCAACGACCCCGGAGATGCAATCGCAGCATATACTGGATGACGGCATCGAGTACGCGTGCGTGCGCGAGCTGTTCGCGCGTGAATCGGTATTTCATCAAGGGAACGAACCGCTCATGTAGCCTGCGCTGGACGCCAAGCTGCTTGCAAACTGAATGAGCTCCATGAGCTATCTATGCGTATATTGCGGGTTTGACATCAGGACAGCGGGACGTTTGGACCGGAAATGTTCATGAGCGACTATACCTGATGGGATATTGCAAGTGTCGTGGATGGATCGGAGTGTTGTTCGCTTTCCGAATGTCATCACATACCCAGCGCGTTTTTCAAGACTTTATTTACTGATAGCACGAGGTTGTCATTGTTCCTCCACGGTTTGTATGTAGTACAGGAGACAGAAACGGACTTGCGAGGTTATAATCTCTTCAGACAGTCGCAGAGAGAGTTTATTGCGTGTTGATTTTATTACACACTATAGCCGGGCCCGTTGATCACCGTATGCATCAGCCCAAGCCAGAACACGCACGCACCAAATCAAAGATACTTTGATTCTCTATCACACCCTCGAGTAAATCCACTCTCCTCGAACTTTCCGATGACCCATTGGCGATATGCCCGGTCTTTTCAACCAGCATTTAATAAGCTAGACGAGCGCTGTATGGGTTCATTCACGAGGAGTGAGGAGGCGGTTCTATGATTTTCTTTCTTTACGTCGATATCGATATGAGTGCCCATGAACGAATCGGAGCACTGGGCGACGAAGAACACTCACTTTGCAGGGTGCCGTGGATGCCGTTGAGGTAGAGAGCACATGCATTGGCTGCTCCAATGTCGGGTCGCTGCTGGCGATCACGCTGCTCACCACTGGACGTCGAGCAGCTTTCCAAGCGAGTATCAACAGGACGTCTTCGTATTGATAGCGGACGTCCCTTGCTCGATCCGCTATCGAGAGGGGGTTTGCAGGAACTGCCGCAGAAGTGAACAGAGTAGAGATGAAGTCGCGAACCAGGAAGGCGGAGCACGTTCAGGAGGAGAGGTCAGACACAGAGTCACGAAAGAAAACGCGATAAGATTGCCCATGAAAACGATTAATGAGCAAGACATGTCAGCAGAAGCCCAGCATCAACATGTCCCAGCACGCACCGCGAGTATTTCCATCCTAGCATACCTCTTCCCATGAGAACGCTGTGCTGCTGCCCTTCCGTACTGCGACAGCCGGATTCCACAGGAACGCCTTCCGGCGGGATGCGCAAATATCTCAAATTTCAGCTCGCTTCTTCCCCTCCATTTGCGCGGCTCGGAAATCCCGGTCTCGTGCATTACGAGTGCGGACAGGTGCATTTGCGCGGCTAGCACGGGAGCAGTCCAGCACTGCTCCGAGGGGAGGATGGCGGCGACTCCGCATTGACGGCTTGCGTCGTCTCTGTGCTTGCAGTGCGCGATAATTGAGCGTCGTGAGGCGCAGAGGAGAGGGCAGTTGAGCTAAAATTAATGCGAGCAGAGTGCTTTGTGAGGGCAGAAGACGAGACTTCGATCTCAGATCTCAGAGTTTACGGTTGATCGTGTTCACAAACAGTAAGCATTGTTTAGTCATAGAAATCAGGGAGACCGCCGCAGGAACGCTGTGAAATGCTGAGGCACAGGCCTTGGGCGCGGGTTGACGTCGGTTGACGCCACCAAACTGATGCACACCCACGTTGTGCGCGCTATAATTGGCTGACTTTGACTCTCGAGAAGGCCGAGCTCTTCTGACAGCACGACAAACCGTGTAACGTTAATATTCTTTGTTATTCTTGCTTTCAGATACCACACTCATCGTGGAGCTCCGGTTCAGGTGTAAGTACAGGATCCACATGCGGTTGTAATGCGAACGAACAGTCTATCCGTCAAAAACAAAAAGTATGTCCTTATTTTTCATCCATTTCATTCCGACCGTCGTCCGCTGATATTGTCTGTTAATTATCGACAGGTCGAAGAAATCATATTTTTGTTGAATATCACCGCCTGGATGGTAAGCATCGTGGACGGCGGCCATTCTCGCCTTCATAGGCCGCTTAGATCGCGGATGTCGCATGAAAGCGGTGTATCAGAGGCGCCATTGGTCACCGCAAAGAAAGAGCATGCAGGATAGGTGAGATCAAATACAGGATCCCGGAAACGAACGCCACGATACTGCCTCAAGGAATTCACCAACGAATGAAGCAGGTTGAAAGAAATCCACCATTGGTATGAGAAACTGCAGCAGGACAGCGTATCTTCTCGTGTGAATGCTGTAAGTGGTCAATCTCTATGTGACAGCCTGACACTATGGACATTTATGGGTGAGATGCACGAACACCTGCTCTTACAACGTACTTCTCCGCCCACTGTGACAGATCGAACAGTTCAGCCTAGGCACCACGCGCGTGGCTAGATATGTTTCTGCCGTCGGTGCGCTCACGGCCCAGTGCTGCTCCGCGGTGGCCATGGGGAATATGGCGGGAGGGACATCGATGGCGGCATCGATGGCGGCCTTGGACTCTGTGCCAGGGGGGGTGTCGTCAAATGACCGCAGGCCGCTGCAAATGGACATCGTTGAGTGTGAGCTAAACTTTCGAATGCACCAGATTACTTACGATGTGATGGGCTGCGCAGCTCTGATGGCGGCTCCTGTCGTCCTTGCTCACAGACGATGCGCTAAAATCCGCGCTCAAGACAGCCAGTGCGCCAGGTACGGAATGCACAATGCGTGCATAACGTGAGTGATCAAGCATGTTAGTCGCGCCATTTCTTCTCCATTGCAGGCGATTCGCAATCACCCGCCTCTCGTCGTCAGTTCAGCTTCGCTCCAATCGTTACTCTCACGATCTTCTTGTGCCAGAACGCAACACCGTGCACGCTGACGGTCACGACCTGCAGCACGAGCATGCAGCTCGAGGAACCGGCCGCTTTGTCGACTAACACTGCCTAGCGTGACGTTCGGCGGTGGAGATGGCTGTCCTTATCTGCGGACTCTCCTGGCGTCACGGATGTGGTATGAAAGCGGTGCGTCAGCGAGCATTTCTACTCAAACCTTATACCATGGCTATGGCCTTGACGGGGCCCAGTTCCTAGGCATTCGGGCGCCCGAAGGGCTATGCGCTTCCCGCCTGTGTCTTGCGGACCCGGGTGCATCCTTTCTGCGCCGCAGATTGTGGTGCTGCTCTACGGAATTGCATATAAGTAGGATAGCCACAGCGGCTAACACGGGCAGGCCACCTCATGACCGCACTCGTGTTGTCTGCGCCAGTGCAGCGATGTGGTCAATTTGATGAAACTCTACGGTATGTGTGGTCTGATATCATCAATCGAATACCATATCCTGATAAGAAGTGTACGTTATGAGGCGCGGCATCCTAGAGCTACTCTAGCCGTCCCCTTTGCCCTCTCTCGGTCCCGTGGCAGTAATCACAGCTGCGGTGTTCATTGAGGTGCAGTGCGTCTACGATGCTGTGCACGATAGAAGTTTTTCCGTTCTCAGAATCGTCGCGTAATCCGGAGCAGTGCAGCAATGTCCGCAGAATACGAAGTGACTTCTAGCCGGGTGCTGCATATGTGAGATTAGATGAGCTTCTATCCATCTGCAAGGTACGTAAAATCCTGAGTCTGTGCGATGTAATATGCATGAGCCGTAATGACGCACTCCAGGGTACACATGCTTTAAGACAATGAATTTTTCGCGCTATGCAAGCGAGCTACACTTTTTTGCGGTGCGCTAGACACGCATGCACCAATTTCAAGATAGTCTGATTTTGTACTATGGCTAGGCTAGCGCACGAGCCTAAATGATATGTAGTCGATTAGCTAACAGAAGCCAGACTTTTTTTCTATCACGCCTTTGACTATATGACTCGTTGGCGATATACCCGGACTTCTCACCCAACATTCGATGTCGTAGAGGAGCGATGAGAGCACCTTCACGAGGATTGAGGGCAGGTCCTAGGAGTTCCTTTTCTACGTTGATATCGGTCTGAGCGCCCGTCAACGCATCGACACGCTCGGGATGAATGAACGCTTACTCTGCAGGTGCCGAAGTGATGCAGGAAGCCTTCAATGCCCAGCGTGTCCAGCTTGCTCTAAGATCCAACATGAATAGACAGTATATGATGCGACGCGATCAAAAAGGTTCGCAGCCTTGAACGTCACAAAATACTGTTCATCCTACAGGACGAAAATTCGTAAAGACCATTGCAAGCATCCGAAAACGGTGAGCGCGTACATTACGTCTGCGACCATACACAGCAATGCGATAATGTCCTTCACCTTTCCGCTGGCACTGCCGACTTGCTCCATATTCCACACCCCCTGGGTCCGTTCGCGATCTGCTCGATATTTACGTCGAGATTTCGACCAGCCGAAAGGGCGATGAGGCCGATTGGAGTACGACCACTCCGGTCCATATGAATCTGTGATGCAAATTGACGTTTGCGAGGTGCTACAAGCAGTCGGTAATGGAGGAAGATTTGCCCCGCAGATTGTCAAAATCGTATGCCTCGAGTGAGGAGCCTCATGACAAGCGCATGTGCCTCGCTGCGAATGCCGGATCTCACACAAGCAGCACACGGCGGATGTCTTCAGATGCGAACGACTCGATTAGATACGCTCACGCTCGGTAGTCATCTCACGTACGGAGTAGCCAAGAGCAAAACCGACCACATGCTGAGCAAAATCAATAGGGTTGACGCCTTCGCATTGACAGCAAACGTACCATGCTCGATCTGCGATCGAGGAGTCTACCAGAGATTGGCAAGCAAGAAGAACGTTGGAGCGCTTGCCATGAACGTGAACGGAGTAGAATGGGAATCATGAAGTGCAGTGTCGGTAACAGCGAAGGCAGAGCACGACGAGGTGGGATCGGATATAGAGTCGCGAAGAAGAACACTACAAGATGACCCATGAAATCGCCTAGTGAACAAGACACGTTAGTCGAAGCCCACCATCGACATAATTCAGCACGCACCACGAATTATCCCACCCTAACTTTAGCCTTCTCACGAAAACCCTCGCCTGCCCTTCCATGCTGTGATGGCCGGATACCACACGAACGCCGTTGACCGGGGGAGCACAAACAGCTCAAGACGCGACACGATTGACCTCCTCCATTTGGGACGGCTCAGAGACCTCGGTCTTGTGCGCTATGAGCACAGATAGCCGCGTTTGTTTGTGCAGCCAGCATAAGAATAATATTGCTCCGCGGGATGGAGGGATGGCCACGAACGCATTGATGGCTTGCCTCGCCTTTTGTGCCTATAGTCGGTACCTGTGTGCGAGAATGGAGAACAGCATTATTTCCGTCGGACGGAAGCAAAAAAGCAGTTGAGCTAGCGACGCGACCAGAGCATTTCCTGAGACTGCCGATGGCGAAGTGGGGAGAAGACTTCGCATTCCACCATATTCATGACTAATCGAGTGTCCATAAACAAGAAGCTGAGGGTCGCCGAGACGAGGAAGAGAAAAAAACCAGGAAGGATGCCTCCTCAAAAGGCTGGAGGCGTTGCTTGCGACATGGTGGACGAGTGCTAGCGCTTAGCGCTTAGCGCTAAGTAGCACGAGTTGATGCCATCATTGATGCCGATCGTGTAGCTCGCGCGTCTGGGCTTTCTTCAGTCAACATCTCCGTCGTCCTCGCTTTCGGACACCATGTTCGTAATGGAGCTCCGCTTCACGCAACTGCACTAGGTACGTGATTGACGCCTGCTTGTAATATGCCAAATAAATGGCCGACACGTCCAAAGCCTTACATCCTTATTTTTTTTATCCAGCTTCACCGTGACTCCGACCGTCGCCCACTAGGATTTGCTATTGTCAGGACACAATAGCGAGTGTCCCACCTTTTCAACGTGCAGCACTACCATCCGACTCGGGGAGCCTTCGTCTGCCTCATAGCTCGAGGGAAGAATCGCTTCGTCCACGATTACCGCCTAAACGGCGAGCACTGCAAGTGCTCTTCCTATTCCTCGCCTTTACAGGCCACTTGAATTTGCAAATATGGTATGAAAGCTGTGCGTCAGCATTTACTGTTGTCCTGGGCCGTATACGGACTGACGAGTTAGTGCAGATGCTATGCGGACATCCTGACAGCTCTGTGTCGCCCACTTGCGGCCTGGCGTCCATCGATTCAATGAGACTGCGGTGCCGTTACCGCAAGCCATCTACCATAGCCTCAAGCTTCGCTATTAATACCGATAAGACCTGATTCTCGCTTGCAGGCACTGCACTTGTAGGCAGGCGAAGGCGCGATGTACAGTATCCCCATGTGCATGCCTGATGTGCGCAATTATGAATGTTCAGCGCCTGAGGCGGTGGCCTTTGTCCAGCGGCCGCTCTTGGCGTTGCAGACGTGGTTTGAATACGGTGCGTCAGCGAGCACTTCCATCAGGCCTCGAGCTGTGACTCGTATGGAATTGACGGGGCGCAGCTCCCGGTGCTCGGGCACCTGAACTGCCTTGTGTTTCCCACCTGCGTCTTGCGAGCGTGCGTGCGTGCGTCCTGCGCAGACTACAGTGCTGCCATTGACAGCCTCGTTGTGTTGGCATGGCCTCAGCGGCAAGGACGAGCAGGTAACCTCATGACCGCACTCGTGGTGTTTGTGCCAGTGCAGGATGTGGTCCACTTGACGAGTCTTTACGGTATGTGTGGTCTGATAATATCAATCGGATATCATATTCTGATAAGAAGTGTACGTGACGAAGCGCGGCGCCCCGAAGCTTCTCCAGCCATCCCCTTTGCCCTCAATCCGTCCCGTCGCAGTGCTGACAGCTGCGATGTTCGTTGAGGCGCAGCGTATCTATGCAGAATACCGGTCGTTCCATTCCCAGAACTGCCCTGAATCCTTAAATGATGCAGCAATATCCGCAGAGCCTGAAGTATACGAAGAGACCTCTAGTCGGGCGCTGTATATGGGAGTTTAGATGAGCCTCCCGGATGTTCATCCATCTGCAAGGCACATACGATCCTGACTCTGTGCGTTGTAATGTGCGTGGGCCATAAGCACGCACCTAGGGACACACATACTGACTTTGAAACAATGAACTGTTCGCGCTACGCACATTACGCCTCACCTGTTGCCCGTGTCTGAAGCCGCCCAGGTAAACCTGGTTCTGCTTCGTCAACCGCCAATCATACCGCTGGGCTGTGCATGATCAATGAACAGACGGCGTGCGTACAGCACCCGCAGATAGCACCCCGATTGAATGGCTGCGTGATTCCAACACGGCTGTGTAGTGCTTGCATTGCAAGGCGATGCACGCGGTCATGTGGGGGGTATGTAGAAGATATGATATACAGAACCGCAAACCACGTTGCATGCGATGAGACGTATACATATATTGCAAAGAGCCGGCTTGGAAACTCACACCTGTGACCATCCTCCGCATCTGTTTACTCCAATGACGGACTCCTTCGAATGGAAGCTGAAACGTCTCGCGGACGGGACGAAAAGATGGAAAATCTTCAATTCACAACAGCTTGCAGGAACCGTAAGCGGGCAAATCCCATGTATACGTTCCTATCCATTTACGTGCTCACTGCGTTAGATCAAGGGGAGGGATAAGGCGGACCGTGCGGCCTCATCCGAGGTAGAATCTGAGCTGGAACCCGAGCTGGAATCCGACTGGGAATTCGAGGCGCAACCGGCGGTAGAGCCCGAGGTGGAACCAGTCGCGACGGGACCTCTCCCGCAGCTTCCGATCGAGGTGTGGGAGAACGTGATTGACCATCTGTGGGACGATCAGGGTGCTTTGCAGGAGTGCAACCGCGTCTGCCGAGCATGGTACCCTCTGAGTCGCTTTCACTTGCACAGGCAGATCACGATCAGGAATGTTAAGGGTGTGAAGGCATATGTGAAGGCGCTGAAGCAGACGCCCGAGCTGTCAGAGCGGGCGCACTATATGGACATATGGCGCGAGTGGCGGATAGAGACCTCAGCTCCGTCAAGCCTGTCGCTGGCGGCGATTCTGCTCGCTCGCAAGCTGCCCCGCTTGGAGAAGCTCACAATCTGGTCTTCAGAGTGGAAGCCGTGGACGATGCACCGCGACGTCTTCCTGCATCTCTCTGGCTTCTCTGTCACTTGCCTCCAGCTCTACTGGGTCACATTCCCATCAATCACTGTCTTTGGGCGCTTCGTATGCGCACTGCCACACCTCGTCAAGCTCGAATGCTTAAGCCTGCGATTCACACATGACCACTTCCACCGCGATACATTTGGTCCATATCGTGATCGCGTCAACATCCGCTACTTGAAACTCACAGGAGATCTCCAGAAAGCTGGGAAACTCATCGACTTCCTTGCTTATCCTGGCATCTTGAGTCACTTGGAGAAACTGTACCTTACAGACCTCGATAAGGATGAGTCACCATACAAATGGGACGGGCAGCGAGTGTTGGATGCTGCCTCTGGCTCGCTCTCAGAACTGCGATGCGATCTTCCGTCCTCAGCACTACAGACGGGTACAGAGGTGTCTACTGCAGGTGTGCGCTCTAGTTTCATGCAAGCATTTCTTCTGACTAAAGTCTCTCTAG
>NW_024468648.1:0-1972 GCF_001632365.1 Laetiporus sulphureus 93-53
TCTCACATTATCTGCGGTCGTCCAAGCTTCCTGTGAAAAGAAATATATTCACGCGCTCTGTACACGGTCTGTCCGTCGACATCCGTCTGCGCGACTGCGAGCACGATGCGCGCGAGGAGCGTTCACGACTCGCATCGCAGTGCCTCTGCTGTCTTGCTCAATGCACCCCTCGCTCTTTCCCTCCACACGACGCGGAGTCTCACCGTCACCGAAGGGAGGCGCACTCACCTGCATGTCAATCCATGTCCTCACCCGCCGCCGATCGCGAACACTTGAAGACTCTCCACTATGGACCCCTGGCTGGCTCGCTGCAGTCATCCATATGATCGTTGCACGTACCTTTGTCGTGGAGGCACCCAGCTGGAGAGAGTGCGCGAAGAGACCATATTGAGCGCCGAGTCGTGGCATGTAGGTGCGTGTTCTTCGTCTCTGAGAACATAGGCGTCGATGGGCAGGAAGCGACGAGCGGATGGAATGGAAAGCAGAGAGCGACTTGGCGGAGGGCATCGATGAACAAGAAGCGGTGAGTGGATGGCAGAGTGGAGCGCGAGTTGGACAGTGGACGCGTTAGGCGCGCGAATGTCCCCAACGTCGCACCCGATCACAGCGCGGGGACTGTCCTCGACGTCATGACGCCTTCGCACAGAGATGTCGCCACTCGACTGGGCTGTAACCCGTCTCGTCGCCTCATCCGACATGCGGCCTTCCCTGCTGTCTCTTGCCGCTGCGGCCGCCTGTGTGCTCCCCATATATGCGCAGTTGATCACCACTACCGACGAGTGAGCGGCGCCTGCTTTTTGAAACCGACTGCGCAGCGCTTCCGGGACTGACTGACACTGCACGCATAGGTACGGCTACACCGTCGTCGAATTGATCACGCTCGATCCATTAGGCCTAGTCACGACATCCATAGAGTGCGTGCATATAGCGCACTCGATGGTGGGGCGATCGCTGATACGGAAATTATGCATCTAGGTCGACTATTCTCGCGGGCGCGTTAACGGATACGGCCACAGACACAGACACGGAGCTCGCTACGGCTCTTACAACAACGGCGAGGACTACCGCGCCGACGACGACTACCACACCGCTGACGACGACGACGCCTGTTGCAATCCCGACGATGACGACGACTACACCCGCAGTGGTCGTTGGGGCACCAACATCAACCGAAGCCGGTCTCACCACCTATTATTATACCACCACGGACGCAGCAGGTGTGCCTCATCATCAATAACTATATCAATGCCCTATGTATGCTGACATCCTTCCCACTGCACCAGGCGCAACCGAAGTCATCCTCGCGACCTTCACCCCCACCTTCGCACCGACTACCATTCCCGCCGCGCCTTCCCACACAGGCACTATCCTCGACTACAGCCAATGGCTTAGCCTAATTGGCGCTTCCTCTTCAGCTACCGTATCAGGGGGTTCGGAACTCTCATCCAGTAGCGGTGCGAGCCCAAGATGGTCCACGCAGCGCGGATGGATGGGCGTGGGTACGGTGACCGGGCTGCTGGGCGGAACGTGGCTTCTCCTGGTGTGAAAGGACCGGACCATCGTATCCTCGTGTCGATCTGTACGCGTCGGATGCTACAGTGACATGCTTTACAGTATTGAGTCGACCTCCGCGCGGACACTTTTATCGTGTTCGCTTTTGCTCCAAGTTGTTCCTGCATCTGCTTAACTAGCTCCTTTACTGCTCTCATTGACTTCATCATGGACATGGCAATTTACATTACTTTAGATCGAGCATGTTATCGAGCATGTTAAACCACGGGACATTGCACTTGCCCATGACAGTCTCTTCTACACTCTTCTTTTCGAAGAGAGGGTAGGGCCACACGCGCTTCAGAAACTGGCACATTAGTATGTGTTAGTCAACATATATGAGATGTGGTGATGCATTGATGCCGTCGATTGAGGTGCATCCCTCATAACGCTCTTAAGAACCTCCGTGCAAGTGGGTATT
>NW_024468648.1:2852-5062 GCF_001632365.1 Laetiporus sulphureus 93-53
GCCTGTATCTGCTGCACCCGCTTCTCCTGCGGAAGCTCCATCAACATCGCCTGGCGCGCCTGCGGCAACTTATACAACAACAGCGCAAACTGAGGCGGGATCTTCGACAACGGCATCCCGCACACCTCGTGTGGGAGCTCCGGCATGCCTTCCTGGCCTAGGAAGACGACGCTGACGAATTGACCGGGTTTGCCGGGGAATAAAAGGATGCGGTCGCGGTTCTCGCCGTTGGGCCCGCTGAACGCTGCCACCGCGTACTGCAAAATGAAATGGAACAGTGCTCAGTCACGTCTGTATAGATATAATACAATGCGGGCATACCCTGCTTTGATCAGATAGCAGCCGCGCGAGAGCGGCAAAGCTCTCCTCGTTAGTCTTCGTGTCTGCGAGCCGAGGCTGCGGTATAACATGCACGATGGCACGCTGCCCCGCATTCCGCTTGATCCAATCCTGCAAAGTCTGCTGAGGAAGCGCGGGGTGCTGCGAAGGCTTCAGCATAAACACGCTCGGCCACTGCATAGCCCGCCTAGCACACCAAGTCAGCGACCCTCTCTCTCTCTCACGCGCGCGAGACACTCACAGCTGATCGACGCAATTCCCTGCGAGCAGCAAGACCTGCGCGCTACCCGTGCGATTGCCCGTGCCCGTCCACGCCAGCGAGCCCTCCCACACCACCTGCCCAACAATGTCATGTCTTCCCTGTCCCTGCGCTGGATTGCTCGGACCGGCGATAGCAGGCGGTTGGGCGACCGAGCGGACCTGGGGCAGCACAGGGGGATACGTCGGTACGCTCCTCGGCTCTCCCAGCTGCGGCGTTGGCGGTAGGAACGTCGGACGAGGAACTTGGGAGGGTACGGCGTTGGTCGGTCGGAGGCGGCAGCGGAGCCGGAAGCATTTAAAAGTGGGCGTATATAGCGGGACCACGTAGTCGCTGAGACAGTTCACAATCAGGCCATCGCGGACTCTGGAGCAAACCGCTATTCCGATCGTTCATATCCAGTCTGCTTGAACCGCATCGTGATCTCCGGAGAAAAGGCCAACTCTAGATACCAGGATGTGGACCAAATATTAAGTCAGGGCTTTGTAGATCTGTAACATCGTATGAAACGATATGTCGGCAGTGCTTGATGGGATGCGCGTGGGAGAGCGGAGGCTCTGTCCTGCGCTCGCATTGCAAGCAGCTCGTCTTTCGTCAGGCGCCCTGCCTTTGCACAGCGCTCGTCCTCTGCGCTGCTATCGTTCATGCGCGCACTGGATCCCGCCTTCTCCAGGACGAGCTTCCCTCGCGTTCGCACTGCCCGCCCTCTCGCTTCAAGCTCGAACACGCAAAGAGCTCCACGCAAAGGCGACCCAGGCTGACTGCGACAGTCAACGCGCGCGGAAATCGTTACGAGGCGGACGGTCAGTCGCATGATGGGGTGCGCATGGGAGAGGGTTGTACATGCAGGAAAGGAGGTGGAAGCTTCGTGTGTCGTCTCTTAGCTCATACCTCCACGTACGCTCAATGCATGCGTGCGCTTTCATTCTGACCCTGTAGCAGACGTCTAACCTCATCCAATTCCATCGTGGCGTCCCTCCCTTTGCCTATCCCTCACCGTAACACCACAATCGCACGCATAGCCAGCTTCAATGCCTCCGTGACTGCACCGCGCTGCGGCGTTCATCAGTGTCATCTCCATAGGCAACGTCAGATGCTTCTCTCGGCGTTGCAGTGGAAACGAACGATGGACGGTGCCACGGAATTTCAGGACCCGCAGCCGAATGATGACCGTACGCATGCTGCCAAACCATGCGCGTACTTTAAACTGAACAGCCAGGGCAGACACAGGCACCGCAATGCTTCCTCGCGGTCCACAGACATATCCCGCGGTGCTCACATCCGACCACTCGATGGCCAGCACATCACCGAAGATAGCCGCACATCGGGCCAGCGACTCCTTGCAAACGCTCGACTGGATTGGAGTGAGCAGCGAGTGGAAGCGTACGCAACATCTCATTTCATTCGTTCTTATTCTCACTCCATCCAAAGTACAACTATTGCTGTTAAGGCACTGCAACCGCACGCTGTAACCAGCTTCGAAGCCCTAGTGAGCACACCATGCCCGCAGCGTCCGCGGACGTCAGATGCGACCTTCCTCCACTCTCAAAACTGAGCCCGGGCTGCAACATGAGCAGAGCATGATGGGTGCGCGCTGCCGGATCAAAGTGCA
>NW_024468648.1:7837-9240 GCF_001632365.1 Laetiporus sulphureus 93-53
TTTCGAGCTGACGAGGGTGGTCTCTGCCTAGAAATACACGAAAGCCGTGAGGAGGGACTTGAAGCTCCGTGCATTCCCCCTCCCCTCATTGTGTCATCATTCCCTGAAACGCCCCTGCTCCTTACAATCCCTCTTCTCCCAGGATGGTGACACCGTCCCTCTGCACCTCGCTGCTGTGAAATGACTTGCACCCGCCTGAATATACACACAGCACTCGATATTCTTTACGCACCCTCTAGCTTCCAAGCAGATGACGCCTAGCCATAGTGGAGCACACCCAGAGATAAGTGTTGGCACATTTCATCTAGAGCGAGGTCTAATGAAGCAGAGGCACAGGAATGTTTCAGGAGCGCTCAGTGACAGCGCATGCAAGTCAACCGTCGCGTCCAAAGTCGATCACCGCCACCTGCCCCGACATACTCACATGTGCGCGTTCAGCTGTACACCACCTGCTCAACGGTACGCATCTCCCGTGCATCCCATCGTTCATCGTCGCTCATCAGAAACTCGCCCGATCTGTGCACTTCCCTACAGGATCAATATGGTTGCTACGAGTGCATCCGAGCAAGTACCTTATTCATCAATGCGGGTAGGCGCGCTGGGAAACTAGATCGCTAACGTGTCTGTACAGCTTCATGGACACGAACGGGCAAGTTCCTCAACGCGAACAGCGATCAAGGTCCGAGGATGGCATCTGACATATTCAAGGTAACCCATATCCATGACAAGATTCTCGAGAGCACTTACGCCAACTCGCACCAGACCCAACGTCTTCGTCGCGAGTCCTATAGCTGGCTGAACTCCACCCTGTCGACAATCGAACGTGAGCGGTGACGTCGTTCTTTGCGAACGCGCTCGTTCCGTCAAGCACGCGACGATGCCATTCGCACCCCCGCATCTGTACCGAGGTGGCATGCCAGTGTACCTGTGGTCTGCTCGGCGTGCATGCCGCCATTATCGGGTCGTCTCCTAGCCACAAAGCGGACAACATGATTAGCGGGACAGACCCGACATGCATGAAGATTCGCCGGGCCATACCGATGCTCCCGTGTGATAGTGCTGCAGGGTCGCAAGTGTGTAGCTCATACAGCTCACGCATTCTCCAATTATTACTGGCACCTCCGCACCTGGATCGAGGAGACCCACTCATCCTCCACGGCGCACGACACCGTCTGTAGTTTGCCTGAAATCACGAACGTGTCCACGCCATCAGTGCGACGGACTCGCCGTGTACGTCGAATCGTGAGGTCTCACCTATAGCAGTCCGCATGAGCGCAGCTCGCACCGCTACTGCTGCCACCTCCACGACTGGCTGGGTCGTCTTGGAGGGTCTCTGTACAAACCCATGGCTCATCCGACATCCTTGCCGGTACCTGGCACTCACCTCGAGCTCTCAGCAATGC
>NW_024468649.1:0-9098 GCF_001632365.1 Laetiporus sulphureus 93-53
ACTCTTCTCTTGGCGAATAGAGGGACCACCCATTCTGCGCCTGATACGGAGGGTTGGGCACGAAGTAAAAGGCATAGAGTTGAGTTACGGAAGCTGCAGATGGCAGATAAGTGGGCGGTTAACGATAGCTGACGCGCAGTGCATACCCGTGACGGTGAGCTCCTTCACGCTCTCAAAGACATCAACAGCTTCCTTCTCGGTCGAAAACAGTAGGATTATCGATTCAAACGTTCTTGTACGAATCGTGAGGGGACATAGGCCTTGAAGGGTAAGTGGCAGCCGTGTCACCAGCGAGATCAGTGGGTACGGGATCTGCAGATCCAGTCAGCTCGAAAGGCCACCTGAAATCAGACGGCGACTAACCCACATCTCCTCCCGTGTGGGATCATCATCGTAGTGGAATATGAGATGATGCGCAGTGAGGTGTACCGTTCCTAGGGCGGTGGTGCCCGCCTTACAGCACAGAACGCCCTCCACCTTGAGACGCATCGTCGTCAATTAAGGAGCTCCGATTGATAACCAAGCTCAGTCCACATACCCTCGCAACTCGGATACCGTCCATAGCAAAAGGGTAAAATGATTCTGAGATAGGCTTTGGAGGCCACGGTCCTCGTGAGAGAGCAAGACGCGCGCGGTTGGGCGCTTACTACGGAACGCTAACACTGTGATCATTGATTCTCATCGGTGGCGAATGCATATGCAGCGAGCTTCAAGTCTCAGAGACCTGTTGGCTACTTGTCGGCTAACTGATCTCCGGTCGTACGTTACCTCAGGCAGCGATTTGAAGCGAAGACCGGACGGATACACGAATTCTTACCTGAAACCGTGAAAAGGCGCGGACATAATGAGTGGTGCTATATCATTACTCCCCTTGCACGCTTTCTGTCTGTGATGCAAACTTATGGAGTAGCTGTATGTCGAAGAATCTACGTTTGTAGCACCACCTCGGTACAGCTGCGGTTTACGTATTCCATACGTTCGACCGTAGAGAGGAATTTGGAAAGATTTGAGTATGTAGTCGCTGTCATGGCCTTTCAAATCCTTGTACTGATGAACTGACTGCGCTTCCCACCAGCCATACCTGACACTGTCTGCGTATAGGTTACTCGTTCGCGCATCATCCACCCTGGTGGATTTTTCTATCTCGGAACCTGGCCTCACGCGCATCCCGATCGTAGTACGCATGTGTGATCCAACGTAGCCCTTACAGTGAGTCCCGAGGGATCTCTTCATTACGGCAATTTGATTGATTTTGCATTGCGTGTTCAGTAAATATATCTGTACGTCAATGTGTTGTTCATCTCACGCTCGCTACGACTGAAACGGCGCCACTAGAATGCAGTTCGCTGACAAAACCACACTCGGACAATCCGCTGTTTTGGGCATATTGTGAGGCAGTTTCTGCAAGGACCGCTTTCCTGACAATAATGATGCGTATCGAAGAACTGATGCACACCTGAGCCAAAACCAGTTCGACTGGCTCAGCACAGTATTCTATCTTTTCTACCTCGGCTTTGAATTCCCGCAAAACTACGCGCTGCAGCGCTTTCCGGTCGGCAAATGGGTCAGGTCAGCACGCTCGTCCTTCCTTCTACGACATCTCCTTACATTGTGCCCGTGTTCGCAGCATCAACATATTTGTCTGGTCTGTCGCCCTGTTCTGCCATGCCGCGGCGAAGAACTTCGCGCAGCTCGTCGTGTGCCGCCTGTTCCTCGGCATCTGCGAGGGCGCGATCACGCCGGGATTTATGATCGTCACGGCGATGTTCTACACACGCCAGGAGCAGACGAAGCGGGTGGGCTACTGGTGTGAGTAACGTTATTCGTTTCTGTTCGCGAGAGAGCATTGACGGGCTCCCAACGCAGTCTTGATGAACGGAACTGCAATTATCATGCTCGGCCTTGTCGCATACGGGACATTGCACATCAAATCGAGCAATGTGGCGCCATGGCAATGGTTTGGCCTTTCGCTTACGTCTCTTCTTTGTCAATACTGACAGTGCTTATCATATTTAGGCTTGTGATCATCATGGGCGCTATCACGTTTGTAGTGTCCATTCTGTTCTGGTGTGTTACCTTCTCCTTTGGGGATTGTCGACGCCTTTGTAGGACTAGTAGCCTTATCCGGGTCCGCAGGTTCTTCTTTCCGGACTCGCCAACCTCCGCATATTTCCTGACATCGGAGGAGAAGATCATCGCTGTCGAGCGGCTCAAAGTCAATCAAGCCGGTGTCGAGAACAAGCATTTCAAGAAGGAGCAGCTATTTCAGTCCGCGCCGATGTCGATTCGCGTGCTAAATTTGGTTCCTCGTGCAGGATGATGGAATGCTTCAGAGACCCAAAGGCATACCTATTCTTCTTCTTTGCAGCCATCTCGTACGTTCTTCCGGTTTTTTCGGAAGTCGGAAAGCGACGTTGACTGTGGTGAAACAGGAACGTTACGAATTCGGTGCGTGCAGTTTGCTGACGGAAGCGCTCGAGAACGCCTTCTTAGGAAATTTTTATGACAGTTGAGCAACCAGCGACAAATTATCGTCGCCGAATTTAGCTTCTCCGACATCGACACCACTCTGCTCGGCTGCGTGGATGGCGTGGTGGAAAGTTCGTATCAAACGCTGACATTCTGTGTGTTGATGGCGCTGACACTCGGCGCGCTCACTTACTTCCAGTGATTGTGATCTTTTGCGGGGTCATGTCTGCGACGTACTGGAAGAACGGCCGCGCGTACACCGGGGCGCTGCAATACTGCGTTGCGATTCTTGGTTCGATTCTTGTCAACACCTTACCGTGGAGCGACAAAGTCGGCCTGCTATTCTCCTACTGGATATCCAGTGCGTTCTCTCCCTGACCATGTTCGGGATGGATTCGTCTGACACGGGTGGCTGTTAGTTAACGAGATCGCCCCGTTCGTTATCATGCTTGCGTGGGTGGGCTCGACGACCGCAGGGCATACCAAGCGTGCGTACATGTCTGTTCTGCGAGCTGGCATTTTGCTCATGACATCTTCAGGTGTCACGATGAATGCTATCGTCATGGTCGGATACGCCGTTGGAAACGCCGTCGGCCCGCTGTACTGGCAAGATCAATACAAACCTCGGTGCGTCATTCGTGCATACTACAGTACTCAGTGCCCAATATCTAATCTTGTGTTGGATCTGCAGTTACCGCGTGCCATGGTCGATCCTTTCTGCATGCTGGTTCGTGTCGATGCTTTTGCTTCTTACCATTCGGTGGGTTCTCGCGCGCGAGAATGCACGGCGGGAGAGGGAGGAACACGACCCGGCGTACGACGAGGTATACATCACGGACGAGAAGACGGGCAAAGAGGTCAAGGTCGACAAGGTCAGTGCACGTCAGATCCTTTGGCTGTGGTCGACACACGTGTACTCATCAATCGTGCCTTTTGCGCAGGCGTTCTTGGACCTTACGGACATGCAAAACAGGGACTTCAGGTATCCATTATAGTCAGGCTTGGATGGATGAGATTATTGTCACGACATGTCATTTATGCTGTATATGATTACGTGCAACTAGATTGTACCTTACGGATACAGTTTGACGTATACCTTGCTTAATACAGGAGAAAGATATCCTCTCGGACAGCATTATGAATTCAGCATTCGTCACTTACACGAAAAAGGCGGAATATAGCAGCTTTGCTACCGATTCTACTGAGCTATCGATGATCGCGCTATAAGCCTGTTCTTAAATTTCATGAGCTGGAGGATGCGCGTATCGTCAAAGGATAGCAGATTATATCAAAAGTCAATAGTAAACAAAGCCACCGAAAACCAGTTATCCTTGTGGTGTGGAAGATAGAGTGATGTCAGAGAGGAGAGCCAAACGTTCTGTGTTGGATAAACAGTGCTTCGACTCCGGAGGTCCGAGGGGAGGCGCGAACGCGACAAGCGCTGATCGGATACACACGTGATCGCGACGCAACGCGTACGCCACCCGGGTCAGTGTGCTCGAGTCTCGACAGCTTTCTTCCTACTACTAAACGGCGAGGCCGTAACCTTCCTTAACACCGTCGACCACAGCTAAAACAAAATGCCGCTTGTGATGAGGAATTGATGGGACGCGTCGAACGTCTCCGAATCTCCGGAACCAGCAGGATTCGGCTTTCAGGCGACTTGGAAACGGAACCGACAATGGCTAACACGCTTGTATTGGTCAGCCTCCCATTGGCGAAGGGATAATCTGAAGAAACGCGAAAGCTCTCTTGAACCTCTCGCCTAAATTGATTTCTGGATACTTCGCGTCACGAAGGAAACATGGTTAGTATTCCGCCATATCTTGAGTTTGGAAGCTTGAGTCAACATGCTCATGATTTCCATGCTTGAAAGTCTCAGCATCGCGACAGAACGCCGAACAGTCCGTCCTTGCCTCTGGGAACCGAGCGCGAGACACCTGCCCAAGAAGAACGGTCACAAAAGGACCCCAGCGAGCCAACGAACGGCTCTCTAAGTCTACTTCAGCGTTACATCCCCCTGCTTAAAAATTAATTTGAGCTGCGGAAAAAAACAGCTGTTAATCGATGCGCTGAAAGTACGTACTTGCCAGCGTTAATTCACGCCTTTCGTCTCAATGTAGCCTTTTTCCAAGATGGAACTCGAGGCCAAACAGAGCGATAGCCAAATCCTGCTCTCGCTGAACGCACTGTTGGAAGAGTCCGTCACTGCACGTCAGCGTGATACTGCCATCCTGGCTGTAAGTTCTCTAGAGAGTACCACCTCTGCGCTCATTCACGAACGAGAACCTACAGAAGCTCAACAATCAGAGTGATGAGTTGTTGAAGAGAGTACAAGAGACGCCCGTGGGTACCAATGCCGATAAGCGACTCTAATTTCTGATCAGTGGGATCGTGCACAGGCGCAGCATAGAAATCGTGTTCATTTGACGCGTGCATGCAAAGCAAGCAACTCTATTGCGGTCGCCTTATCGCACACTCATCCATATGTTCATAGGCGCAGAAACTCAAGAGCGTATACACATTCGACAAAATCACGCCCTTCGAGAGCGGCGTATTAACGCCCTATATCAATGACATGCACAGATTGCAGCTATCTATACAGGAAGCGGTATCTATCGGGATGCTCAATGCGATTAAGGAGGAGCTCCGCGAGCTGGACCAGGCATTCCACTTGTAGCTTCATCCGACTCAAGACTCATGTGGACGGTACATATCCGTATGCACTCGTGAAGATCTTTGCTTGGCATCGTCGTCTCTCTCGCTTGAATTCGACGCATCGGACACTTCTTTATAAATGAGTATACAATAATAAGTAGATGTGCGCTCTAAATGTTTTGCGGTGTCCAGCTGTTCATGTGCCACGTCCAGTCCTCGCTTCAAGTCCGGAGCCATCGTTCCAGTTTTCTACGCCTTGACAGGCTCATCCGCGAAGAACTCCTTCAGCGTCCGCCCCAAGATCGACAACCCCTGCTGCATCGCCTCCTCGGTTCCCGCAAACGTCAGCCGGAAGTAGTTCATGCGATCCTCGATCGGGTCCTCGACATGGTTCAGCTGCGGGTCGTACGGCAACGCGAACACCCAGGCAGGCATGACCACGAGCCCGCCATCAAGACAGCTCTCGAACAGCTCCTCCATCAGCTCTTTGCAGTTGGTCCTCGGCACGCTGCGCTTGCTCGTCCCCGACACTCGATAGCGCGGATGCCGCTCGACACTGATGACGAACATGCCCGCTTGTGGCCGCCCGGGCGTCGCGAGCCCCGGCGCGGCGCGTACGACCTCCCGCTCGAATAGCTCTAGGAAGTAATCGCGCCGGCGCTGATACTCCGCGCGGAGCGAGCTCACCCAGCGCCCGAAACCTTCGAGCGTCCACCCATGCGGACCGAGCAACTCCGTGACGAACATCTGGCCGAACGCGTGCGGGTGCTGTGTGCTCGAGTCGGTGAGGATGACCAGGTGTCGGTGGAAGAAGGGTGAGGACGTGATCCATCCAAGGCGCATGCTCGGTGCGATGATCTTGGAAAAGGAATCGACGCGCATCACGCGCCCGTCGACGTCGAGAGAGAGGAAGGAAGGTACGAGCGTGGGCTCGGAGGAGTCTGAGGTGCTGTATTGCAGGAAGTAATAAGGGTCTGGGTGACGTTAGGTTGGGGAAGCACGATGAGCGGTTGTCGCGACAAAGGGATATGCAGCGGCAATGGAGGGCAGGAATGTCGCTTGCGAGAGCTTCGTAGCGGGGAGACGGTTTTTTCTTGATCTTACTTTATTATTTCCGTCTCATCCGTCACAGCGCTAACTGTCCTAGTCATGTTGTCACACCCGATGTTTTGCAGGCACAGTGTATATATATATTCGAGAACGTCGGTGGAGAAATTCATGACTGAAAAGACCGAAAGCCATGGTAGACTCTCCTTGCCCTGTATGCGTGCCTCGGCCGACATACACATCCCTCTGCCCACCTATTCACCTTTTCACTACCGCTCCTCCACACCCACAGCAAGCTCACATGGTTGTGAATTTTGAGCGCAATCCACGATCCGCTATCCGCTTTTATCCGATGGACGCATCCTCCTGGCATTGGAGGGTGGAATGAATCTGATTATCATGAGCATCAATACAATTCTTATATATATGAGTGGCATGACTGCTCACGCTTTGCCTGTATAATCACCTCATAGTGTCAAGTCCACTTTTTCACTTCAGAATCCACGCCCATGAACACTGGTAGTTTGTTCCAGTACAAACCCTGCAGCGCGATGATGTTGTGCTGTATGTGCGGTGCACATATGTCGCAGAAACCACTGTACGAAGGCTTCCGCACATTGATGTCTTCGTAGATTTGAGTGAGAGTGTCAATAATGTTAAGGCACACCAATGACGCTTCCTGGACATATTTGCTCCTCAGCCTGTATGAACAGTATCATGAGAATCAAGGTGCTCGGGTAAAGACTAAGAAGACGGCACCTGTCCAGTTCACATGTGCATAGCGATACAGTTTCGCACGTGGAGCTGATGCCTTTGAGCGCATCTGTGTGCACGTTTTTGACCTTGAATGCGAGACGAACCTGCGCAGAAGAGATCACCCCGATATATGACCCATATGACTTCTTCGTGAGTACATCATCCCACGAGAATCTCAAGAGCTTTGAAGTGTCAAGCATGCAGCACCAATAAAGTGCCGTGGGGAGAATGGTCATGGTACCCGTCATATGGGCAAGTTTGATTGCTGTGACAGCATCTCCAGGCTCCATCGTGAGCACGCGAGCGCCGGGGCTATTGTTCTTCTTCCATCTCTCCAGCGTATTGGGGAAGCGGCGGCAGATCCTTTCGAGGGCAGCTGTGAGCAGACCTTGGACCTTAAGGTAATGCGCGAATCGAACTATGGATGCGACAGTAGCAAAGTCCTTTGGCTTTGGCGCCCACAGCCTGCAGCAGATCGAGGTCAGCAGCCTAACACAAGCTCGAGACTGTGATTGCCGTACAAGCTTCCATGGTAGACTGTCCGAAAAAAGCGACGGGTGTCGTCTGCCTCGATATCTAGCTCGATCAGCACACAATCGTCCGGCACCTGGCTCGAGCGTTGCTCTGGAACAGAGTTCAGGCATCGACATCCTTCGACTACACCTTTGTGCTCACTTCCATCAGACGAACCCGTGGCCGAGCCATCTTCAGTCAAAAGGACCATTGCATTTACAAGGCCTCGACCGTAATCGCCATCGAAAATGACCTCTCGATTGACGCGAAATCCCCAGCCTTGTGATACAACGATGAACTTGCCATCAGGAAAGTTGAATTCGGGACAGAATTTGAAAGATGGTGGCATGATAGTACTAATTATCCACACAGATCGACGACGGAACGAGATGAGGACTGCTAAGATGACAGCCAAGACACGACGGTACCGGCGATGGAGCAAGACTCTATAAGACTCGCTGTCGATGCTCGCTACCAATGCTCGCTATCAATATAGGGTCTGCGACTTCGGCATTAGGCCGAAGTCACGTGACACAAGTAACACGATCGCGTCGTCGCTATACTCCGATTCTCTCCGATTCTTATAGTCAGTGACCCCGTCCAGAACAGACACTCCGCGGATTGCTGCACATCCAGCATCCGCTTTTTGAATGCTTTTTTTCGAAGCCCTCTCGACGCGATCATTCGTTGCAGGCAGGTGATCTTTCACGACTGACCCTTCACGCGAAGAAAGCGAAAACAAAATCTCATCAAATCTCTTGTATCAAACGCCTCTCTTCGCGGAATGAGCAAATCTTTCCACTGCAACTGCACCAGGATTCCGACCCAGCTCTCATTAAGGTCAGGTTGGTCAAAGGGCCGTCCCAGACGTCCTCAGTACCCTCACCACGTTCCCAGTCGCCCACTCCCAACCAATCAGCCTCGCAACCGACCCACTCTGGACGTCCCAAACACCGTTGAGTGCTGCAGAATGAGGTACGTTGTTCGCCCGCCATCTCTCAGGAAAGAAAGGACAGCTGAGCATCGACGCAGATCTCTCGGTGACCTTTGGGTCAATAGATGAGGTTTCCGCGCCCATCTCCTCTTCTCCTGCGTCCGTCCCGCCCATCAAGTTCGAGGGCGTAAAACTCACTCTTCGCTGAGATACCGGAGCGCCGCTTGGCAGGTCTCCAAGAACATATGGATAAAAACTGTTAAAGAAGCTAGATGCCACATCACAGACACGGTGAGGAAATAGATCAATTCTCTGCTGCATCGCTCAAGACAAAGTACCCGTTCTCTGGTGCTATTTGAAGTAGAACTACATGGTTTGTTCCAATTATGCACTCGGCGGTCGAAGCAGCGTGAAACAGTGATGAGAATTGCTCAACACTCTCCAAAGTGTCATACGATTGGTCCTCATCTCACGAGCTTGAAATCATCGCTTTCGACACAAGAATTTGTGGCGTCCTCCGTCACGTGCTCACGTCCTTTCTCTCCGAGTGGGCGCTTTGTTTTTGTGCGGAGTGTCTATCTTTGCAGAAAGTTATTTGGAATTTGACGCGGACAGAATATGTCTCGACAACGTAGAGCTCTTTGGGAGGCCGAACTCGACGACGATTGGCAAGACATCGATCTCAGTTCTGCAATCGGCAACTATGGGCAGATGTATGATG
>NW_024468650.1:0-9075 GCF_001632365.1 Laetiporus sulphureus 93-53
TCGATCCAGCTGATGCGAGACGAGCATGCAAGTCCCTCGCTGTGCTTCCAGCCAACCCCTTGCAGTGTCTCGTGACTATGGCACCCTCGTACGAGGACCTGGATTGGACGCGACTGATGAAGCTAACGTTCCGAGTCGAGGTATAATTTATCTCACTGCAATCGTGATCGTTGTGCTAATTAGCTGCATAGTTCGTCAAAGATTGGCTAGTAAATATAGGAGTATGGTGAGTTTCTGTTTACGAGGTTCCGAATGCTTGGTGTGACCGGTCATGTTTAGGGGATTCACTATTTCCTGGGTTTTCCCTGTGTCTATCCTTGTTGGTCTGGTTTCCATACAGAACATCAGCAGCTTCTGGCCTCAGTTGGTGCGTCTACAGTCATATCAGTTTATGCGTCGAATTATTTACGAGTAAAAATGGCAGAGTACGTATCTTGACAAGCACCCGTGGGAAGAAGAGGTGCTGCAATCATTCGTACCGACGGTGCTAGTTTCCCTTTTGTCTCTCCTGATTCCTTTATTATTGCGTAAGTCAATAACCCGACGAGTGTGCCGTATTTTTGCTCATCAGACGTCGATTATACTGACAGTACTGATTGCGAAGAAAGCGCATACGATAGCTACTCTGTCCACCCTACACGACCGAATCATGACTCGGTACTACAAGTTCCTCATTGTCAACGTCCTGGTTTTCTTCTGTGTTGGAACGGCGACCTTGCAGTCATTTCTTGTGTCCCTCAGCTCTACATCGGGCCTGCAAGTGATACAGATTGTGGCGGGTAGCTTCCCAACCGCAGGACCATTCTATGTTGGATGGCGTGAGCAAGCTAATTCTATCTATTCAGGCCTGTTCTAACGATTCGCAGTGATTTTTACTACTGCAATGCATGGAGGAATCGAGCTCGCGCTATGTAAGAGTGGCTTTCGCTGCCTTGAAATAGTAATGCTGACCTGCTTGACGATTCCTCAGTTGGAGTGGGTTGAATGATTGGTATTATTAAGGTTTTATCTCACCGGATTTTGTCAGCTCCCTCTGCTGTTATATCCATCTACGAAACGGCAGCTGACCCCTCGCAAACGGGCCATCGGCATACGCCCGCGTACCTTCAACTATTATTGTACGTTCCCACGAGGTCCCTAGCAGCTCACGTTCTCATACAACACCTTCTAGACTGGCTACCGAACCATGTTCTAGTTGTACATGTGGTGCTAGTGTTTGCGGTTCTCAATCCTCTGGTGATCCCGTTCAGCTTCGTCTACTATTGCGTTGAAGCTAGTGAGTCGGACCAGCTGAATATCGTAGGATAGGATAGCTGACGGGAGTACCAGCGGTCATTCGGAATCAGGTGCAGTAGGTGTAAGTGTGCCGTAGCACGGATCTAATGGTCTCATGTAGCTCTTGCATGTGTATGCGAAGAACTACGAGGGCAACGGACAAAGGATCTTGATCAGGATTATCCGATACTCTTGCGACGGTAATCAGTTCCTCGGCTTTATTGAGAGATAGTATTGACCGGGTTTACAACCACAGGGCTAATCTTGGCACAGGTTGGCGCTGATACATTGAGAGTACTCTCGATCCGGGCTATAATCATATCTCCTAGGTTGTTTTCTTAGCCTACATGGTCGTCCTCAAGAAAACAGTCAATATCGCAGTATCGGCCGTCCTCGTAGTGCTAACAGCCGGCGGCAAGCTGCTGTACGTGTCTCGTCCTCAATTTTCGCGACTGACGGCTGATTGTTCTTTGCAGCTTGACCAGACTGTGCAGAGCCAAATTCGAGTGCGACGATCTCCTCGAGGCACAAATTTTCTGTGGGACAGGAAGTGCCACTGAAGAGTTACTCGATGAAGTGCAGCCTATCGAGAATGACGCTGCTGAGGCAGATTCACTGAAGAGGACTCGGCAGCATAAAGGCTCGCATACATTGCCCGCGCGAGTTCACCCGACTCGTTTTCCTGACAGGATCGATGATGGCCATGCTACAATTCCGAGACGGCCATACCATAGGACACGCAGAGGGTCTATTCCATTTGGATCTTCGCAACTGGGTCTTATGGAGGACGCTAAGGAGATCAAGGCCGTCAGTGGCAGTTCTCCCGTCATTAATGACGGTAGAGAATGCGGATTTGACGGAAAGGCCGAGGTTTCCGTTTCCGAGCGGGCTCTGCCGTCCAAGCCTGTGATGCCACATCCTCCGCATCCTGCATGGGACGACGAGTCCTCTCCGGACGTTCCATACGACAACCCATATTACATCCGTCCGATTCACGACGAGCTGTGGCTGCCGCGTGACCCGCTCGGCCCTCTCGACCTCGACGACACGGTCAACGTCCACTTGTGCTTGACGACGCAGCCCGGTTCCGCCAGGCTCGGCGCATGGCGGGAGGACGAGTATATCGCTTCAGGCGTCTCTTCCATTCTGGTCAGCCGAGGGAGTGCAGGTGGAACAGGCGTTCGTGCCTATAATGCCATGGCTCCGTTAAGACGACTTAACGGCAATGAGAAGATCGAGTTGCCGCCGGAGATCGAGTCTCGTTTGCAGACGTTGGACAGAGAGGGCGATGCGGAAGTGGGCATGGCTTCTTGGCCGCCTCATAGGCAGCACGGATGGCGACAGTGGAACAGCAGTGGCCGGTATTCATCGCTGGAACTCGGCTTGGGGGAATCCATCGTGCCAGGTCGGAACGCATCGCGAGGCCTGAGATCGACTCTCCGCCATGGTCTCCCATCCACATTCTTTACGTTCCCGCGTCGTTTGCGCCAGGTCCGCTTTGATTCTACGGACGAAGAGATGGACGTGCGGCAAGGAGAGCACTTGGCTCCAGCTGTTCCTGACGGGCTGCCGGTTACGAGTACTGGAATGAGCGCTGTGGGCGGAGTTGTCTTCCTTAGGGAGGCGGTGGTCGGTGAGGTTATTGTAGAGGAGGAGGCAATGCAGGATCGCCTGAGGTACGAGGATCGCCTGAGGTACGAGGAGGCTGAAGAAGAGAGGATAGAAGAGCCGCGTTCCTGGTGGGCATCTTGGGTATTCGCCGGCGGGCAGTGAACCTTTTGTTCCGGTCCTAGTCTTTTTCTCCTGGATACTGTTTCTGAGACTTTTTGCGAGGACATGTGCAATTGATCACTGTAAATTCATCTGATGTCTCTTATGTATCACTCTGACATCAGGCTCCCGAAAGTATAACTGTCCTCGCGTGTATGATAATACATCCCATTGTCCGCGAATGTCCCAGTGAACCCAAAATGTGAGGCTGAGTCAGTCATTTCTCCAGACAACTTGTCCTGCCGCCCAGCGATCGCCCCACATCATCCGTTTATGATACACCTTGCGTAGTTCCTTGAACTCCCGGACAAAGTCGTCGATATCTTTGCTGTTCGCAGCGACTGGCGATGGCTCTGCAGACGACGCTTGGACGAATTCGGATGCACGGGCTTCTGAGATATCGTCCTGGGCGACCGTGGCGTGTCTCAGCCGCATCAAAAGGAATTGTGGAGTAAAGCGCTGATTCACAGGTCAACATATCTGAAGGAGGGGGTATCAAAGAATGAGATGGAGCAGACCTGGTACACCTCTTTTTGCTCCTTTTCCACTTCTTTCCATCTTGCTTCCAGACTCTTGGCTTCGTCGAACGCTTGCTGTGTATCATTGCGCAGCTTATAGAGGGCATCCTGCAACGCGAGGTTGTTCTCTGCTGGAATGAGTAGAACAGCCTTTGACTGTCAAGGCAGACGCACTTGCTATGGTCTCATTTGCGCTTCCAAGCTCGGCTTGTGCCTGGTACAGAGACTCGACCCGGTTCAGAGAGTGGAATATCGCCTGCAAATACACAGGATCGACGAGGAGCTCCTCCAGGTCTTCTCTCCTATATGATATAAGCGTATGGTGAGACAGCAGCTATGATGGCCTGAATTTCGTGATTCACGATAAATGGGAGAGCTCGGGAAATTCTGCGAGCAAGGGGTCCGCCATGGGCGTAGTAATGAAGCAGCCACAGGTAGCGCGGGCCCGACAACTAGATCACATCGAGATCCGATCTCACTAAGGCAGCCGCAGTGTATACGTGCCATTTCTCTTCGACCCGCATACCATGCCTCCTCAGGCTCAACATGCCTCTGCACAAATATCCGAGTCGGAAGTCTCAGCGCTTGCTATTTTGAAGCGCAGCTCACCACGGCGGCAGGATCTCCTCATCATTATGATCATGAGTCAACTTGGGCTTGGCTTGCGAAATGCGAGCATTTATCGATGATCCTTTGCGCTGGACGCTCGGGCGGTGATATACCGCAAACCACTCATTGTCGGAAAACATGTATTACTCTCACGACATGCTACGACATATTCCGCATACTGCATAGGATGCAAACATGTGGACCTTCCCGTCATCCCCTAGCTAACTCGGGAACTCCGAAAACGTTGCTCTGCATGTGCTCTGATGCAACAACGACTCGCCGATCACGACAAGTCTTCGCAGCTCGGCCAGATGACCATCTCAGCAGCTGCAGCTGATCGTGGTGTTAGTCATCGTATTTCGAGTCAGGCTGTTGAGCACGCAGGTGAGCTCGTTCGGCTTCGGGTACGCATCGCTGTATGGCAGCGCGCTCGGCGCCCACACATTGTTGGGCCAGCCACCGACGAGTGCTGTGGCGGTGGCGCCTGCAGAGAGCCAGGGTGCGACGGTGGATGCCTTGCGCCCCGCGTGTCCGAGCTGGATGCCGATCTTCTGGTTCTGCGAGTGCGCGAAGGTGACGATGTCTTGGAGCGGGGGATCTGCTCGTCGCACCAGAGGCCGGAGTCTTCGGGCGTGATGCGGCCCTCTGGGATTACTGAGGTGGCCTCGATCATGCTCAGGCCGGGACCGCGCTGGATGATGCCGCCGACTATGGGGATGTGAGTGGGTGTGCGTTAGGACGTGAAGGATAGAGGAGTGCGCACGGTGGGCGAAGTGCCAGGGAGTGAGCTTGCCATTCTCGGCGGAGTACTGGCACATCGGAGAGAGCTACGTAGCGCAATATTGCCATGCTGTGGATCAGCATGTAGAGGCGGATATCAACGCATATATTCACACATATGCGGTTGTGGAACTCGAGGCCGCGGATTTTGAGGGGCTGGAAGAGCGTCGGGATCGGCTTCTTCCCTGTGTCCACAGCGGTACCGGAGGCGGGGTACTGTGCGGGCGTGTAGTAGGGCACGCGCGGCGCCGGAGGATTTGCGATATTCACGTCGCCCATTTCTGCACTAGTGTATGGCAAGAGGAGAAATGAGGAAGGTGACGCTCGAGGGAACGGAGAATCCGTTCGCGATATATGGAGCAATTGAGCGTAGCTGACGGGCTCGCAGTCGGTTGACGTCGATTATGTTTTGAATGGCAGTTTGTCATACTCCATATCAAGGTTTTGAGGTGTACGTCCACAAGACTTGTTTCGCCATCCATACAGAAGTACTTTTCTATCTGCCTGTGCAGGACCTCCAGCCGATGATGCATCCGAAGACATTGTTTCAGCACTGTGCATCGTTGTTCCGTGTTCGTCATGGGCCTGCGTGTGCCAAAGGCATTCGCAACCTATTCGAACAAACCCTCTCGTTGAAACTATCTTTACCTACCGCATGGACGGAGAGCACACCCCAAGTGTTGTCAGCATATATGAGCACATAGGTTGTAGTCCGCGCTTGAATGCGACGCGTGACGTCACGCGTGTTCTTGTCTCACGGGCGTCTACTTGAACTCACGTATCAATATTCAATGCTCATGCTCATGAGGAATTTTCTTTCTTCAATTTCTTTTTGCTGGCAGTTGGACTAGATAGTGTCTGACACTTTTTTAAACGACCGCTATTCAATGTCTGAACGACCTCTCTGGCCTCCTGGGGCTCCCCCAACGTTATCGGGAGAGCACCGATAGCCATCTCGTGTACTGATGGAGACGTGAAGGACACATTCGTATCAGGTGCTGTTCACACCCACGAAAACTCAGCATCGGTCAACCTACAGTGACCCATCAGGTACCGTGTCGGAGTTCAATGTGCTGGCCCTGATCCGCGCGCTGCTACATACGTCGTTGCTCCCCATTACAGAGGCAACTCACTCCAGAGCCTCGACATCTGATGCACGGTCTGCTCGTACTGAAGTGGCCGAAGATGAAGCCTCTCGCTAGTCTCTAGTCACGCATCATGTATATTCCAATCATGGCCTTGGAATTTGTACGAAGCTGTGCGACCGTTACATCTCGCTCTCTGAAGCGCCCATTCTTCCACATCTCTCTGTGCTACAAATCATTCGCAAGGGCTTCCTGCTTCGTGGCATCAACAGCTAACATTCCAGATGCAGTAGTACTAGCTAATCGACGATCGATACATTGATGATCAGGTGCATATCCTCCACTGCTGTACATAATGACTTGTTTCTTCTCCAGCGCCACCTCCGCACGTCGTCGTCTCAAAGCCACCGCACGAGCTTAGACGACACCACTGTTAACAATGATGATCGTCTCTTTAGGTACACCAGAATCGGTGGCATACGAGGCAATCTCCTTCACAACGGTGTCGTAGCCTTCAACGACTTCGCCTGGATAGAAAGATCAGACAAATGTCCTGGCGCAAATCAAATGAGGACATACCGAAAACAACGTGGGCACCGTCGAGCCATGAAGCGGGGACAGTGGTGATGAAGAACTGCGAGCTATTGGTGTCCTTTCCGGCGTTCGCCATTGAGAGCAAGCCAGGCTTGGTGTGCCTGACCCTGAAGTTCTCGTCTAGGGAGCCGCACCCTGCATAAGCGGCATTGGCCTAATGGGATCTCAAAAATGACTTACCCTCGAATCTCCCACCATAGATGGACTTTCCGCCCGTGCCATCCTTCTGCGAGTAGATGACGGCTAATGCTAGCTGACCACGCGCAATCTCGATGTGGTACGTACGTTGATGTTGTCACCGCCCTGGACCATGTAGTTGGTGATACGATGAATGGGACAGTTCTTGTAGCCGAGATCGCTCTGCCTAATGGAGAGCTCGCGGAAGTTCCTCGCCGTCTTCGGGACGACGTCGTCGTACAGCTTGAAGACGATGCGCCCGAGGGGCTTGCCATCGACGGTGATATCGAACTGCCAGCACGGACGACGATGAGCACGTCACTTGTAAATGATGCGCTCTAATGGCTGGGTACTCACAAAGACGTTCTGCTTGGACATGGTAACTGGGATGATCGGAGTGGTGGTGAATACGGGCAGGGACCGATCCGATGGTCTAAGTTGTGACAATCGGTAACAATCGGTCACAATCGGTCACTTCAGTGGGTACCCACTGTGCCGAGAGATGAATTGTTTGAGCACTCACGAATATCGCACGCAGCGGACATTGCATGCATGACGAAAAAAATGCGATGGGTACTCCTCGTATGCATGAGACCTTAAGGACTGACGCGGAAGACTCTTGAAGGCCGTACCGGTTCTCTTCACATCGCGTAAGGGTCATCGACGTTCGCAAATTCAAGAATGTTATATCGCCAGCTATCGCTGCTGGCGGTATCTCTGGCGGCCGTCGCCCCTTCGACGCTTGCTCATACGGTCGGAATTTTCAGGATAGAGGCCACACGCTTGTCAGCGCTATGATGGTGCGTGAACTTTCCGTCGGTCCCGCGATATCGGTCACAACTTTCCGTGTAAGATGTTCGTGGGCAGCGAGGAGATTGAGTAATTCTCGACAAGGCGGAGGGCAATGCCACACATATCAACGGGCACCCCGCGTGGGGCGCAGCCTACAACATTGGCAATCGGTCGGCGGTTCCTATGCAGGTCCACGCCAACACGTTCTGCGCGTTCGGCATGCATCTGCCCAACGGTTAGTACGCAACCTTCGGCGGCAACGGCGCTGTTGGCCCGGGTGGCGACAGAGGCAACGTGCTCGCTCCAAGCCGCTATTCCGCGACGTACGACACGGTATACGACGACTTCTCGGGCTCGACGTCTATTCCCCGGATCCTGAACCCATGCTCATGGTCGGACTTGGATAACACCGAGTGCGCGTGGTACGATAACGTGACGGGGCTGCATATGCAGCAACTCCGCCGGCCGCATCTATGCTGCCTTCGAGTGTGTGGTGGGCTACCCTCGCAAATGCGCAATCCTTGCCCCATAATCTGTCTGTAGATACATCATCCATATCTCAATGGAAGTGCTGACCGATGTAACGGATCTCCCTGCGCCTTCATTAAGATATCGTTACGCGTATTCCTACATCTCATGTATGTTGATTGCTATCTGACTATCTTGGTGTTCATCAACGAGGGCACGTATTTGATATCTCATCCTGAGCACGTATTCACGTATGAGCGTTACCACTACCGTCGCACCTTGTCAGTTTGAACGGAATCCGAGCAATTAATATGGCGTAACTCACTCTGTTTAAAGGGAGGATGTGAACACACTTGACTGAACCACCCGGCAGAAGCCGCGGCAGCATGGCGAAATGACAGAGCACATCTGCTATCGTGAGCAACTGGATCTCGGGTTTGAATGCATCGTAGAACAGTTGTCCTCCAGCTACTGCGAATTCTCGATAGGGATCCAAGCGCAAGTCCTGTCGCGTTAACGGGACAAACTCCCTTACAGCGAAATAATTTTGAACGTAGCTGAATCCTTCTTGACGTTGTTCATATCGGAATATGTGCACAATTTGCCCTGCCCTCCACTGCCCCGATATCTGGCTAGGAAAAATGACATTGCTATCTCTGGGGGAATAGTCGGATACTTTGTATAAGGCACCGTGATCCTCCAAGCTGTCGAGTCGGACTACGTATGGGTTGATAAAACCTGTCCAGCTTTGATGGCCAGCCAGTGAATAATCTGTTTTCATTCGATCGTGAAGTAATTTGATGATGTTATCCGGCAGGAGGGAATAACCAATTGACTTAAGTCGCATGTGTCCATCGGAGGAGGAGTGCGCGGACTGGGACTCTGACGATCCCAATGCCAGGATCTCAGCGAGAAGAGTACTTCTTGTATTGGATTGAAATGAATGCACGAACTTTGGGATCAACTCGCGAACGGCCGGAGGCAATGTGAGGGAAGTGAATGAATTC
>NW_024468651.1:0-6446 GCF_001632365.1 Laetiporus sulphureus 93-53
CAGATATCCTTCAAATGCTGCTGCGCATCCTTGTCCGGGTCGAGGGTCCTGTAGTTCACTTTGAGAATGTTGACGAAGTCTTCCCATGTGCCAAGTGCCTGTCGTGCTGCTGCTCTGGTCGCATATTCGGACATGTATGTGAACGCGCCACCTTCCAAATGCAGCAGGGTCATGGTGATTTTGTGCTCGTCGTCATTGATCTCATTCCACCGCATCCATATACCGAGTTGTTGGAGCCAATCCTCCAGACTTCCTTTGCCCGAGTAGTGTGGAGGCTCAGCAATTTTGATGCGGGTTTGTGCGATTGGACCGTGCCGGACGTTTGACCTTGCATCACAGTGACGCCGCTTGCTTTGAGCGAAGCTAGCTCGTGTCGCAGCCTAGTGTTTGCTGCCTTGATTTTCATCATCTCTTTTCCAATATCTAACATTGCCGCTTGTGTTCCAGTGAGTTCGCCGTTAAGTACCATTATATGTGCATCTTGCGCATCGATCCTGTCCTTGAGCTTGCCGTTCTCGGTTTGGAGCAGTGCCTCCTTTAATCGGTGCTCATTTTTGTTGTTCTGGATCTGCGATTCAAAGGCTTTCTTGTGCTCGTACATCTTGTTTCCAAGCACATTGTAGACCTTGGCGATTTCAGTAGTGACCGTGAGCTTCATTGCGATGATTACCCATTCACGTATGTGGTCCGGGACTTCTCCGGGAGCGGACTGTCTGAGTGCATCTTCTAGGTGCTCGAACTGGTGTCCGTCGAATTCCCAGATGGGGGGAACATAGGCGGGTAAGAGTGATGGGGTTGAGGACGCTGGTCCTCCAACTTGTGATGCAGAATCCTGCGGTCCTAGTGCAGGTTCTGGTGAATTGTGCTGCGAGGCACGTGGGGTGCTTCCGTCGTGTGCTGACTCGACGTTTGTATGCAGAATGTCATCCATTCGTTGCCTGAACGTGGATGCGTGCGCACGATCGGCTGACTCCATTGTGATATAGGTAAACTAATACAAAAAGTGCAAATATCTCGCTTTCGAGATGAAGACCAGAGCCTTGGCGATTTCCTGCAGCCTCTCTTCCTTTCCTATCTGTTTGAAACCGATTCCTCCTATCTCCAGACAGACTTTGTTGATAACCTGCTTCTCGACGAATGTATATGTGCGTGTCTCTGTGTGTAGGTCAGCGCAGACTTTGTCGAGCTCTGTGGCGAGGCTAAAGATGGGTCCTTGGTGCTCATCCTTGAGACGATATGAGAATGCTCCTAATATGGGCTGGAGCCTGAAGCGGGTAGCGTTTACCTGCTTCGTAAGGGTCTCAATATGGATCGTCGGCCTGACTCTGGAAGGGAGTGGGCGGATGGGACGTGCGAGGGTGTTTGTCTTTATGAAGTTGGGTAGGGGACGAGTTGGAATGGGAGCAATGACGGGGGGAGGGACTGCGTTGGAGGTGATAAGCTCTGGGGGTGGTGCCGGCTTGCGACTACCAGTGGTAAGACGTCCCTTTCTGGGCTTGTAGCATTCGAGCGGTGGGGTGTGATCGTGTGGCTTGCGGATGATTCCGCGCTTTATGATGTGTGTGGTATCTACAACCCTAGCTGCTGCTCGCTGCCTGTCTGTGGACGATGCGCCTAGTGACGCAAGTGTGAGGAGTCTTCCATGCTCCTTGTTGGTTTCCTGACACTTGTAGTGGGCGTCGAGGTCGATCCTGGGGGTGGCCTTGCACTTTGAGGCTTTAGGCAGCTCAGAGTCTTGCTGAGGCTCACGCCGGGTAGAGATCGGGTTGGAATGTGTGTCAAAAAAGCCGCGCACTACGGCTGAAACTGCTTGCACTGAAAATACACGGCCGCTTGTGTTAGACACTAAGCAGGGGCGCAGAAAATGTCAGATTGTTTCTAATGTCATGGTAACACCGGACAAGAGATCAAAAAGACTAAAAAGGGACAGTCACGTGGAACGTGCCGCCCTGATCCCCCTGATCCCAAAGGTATCCCCCTGAACCCTATGTGACGCAAGAGCCTGTTGACTTACTGGTCAATGTTGGCAGACGCAGGAAAGGGTGAGAGATATATGAAGGAGCTGGTGAGCTCAGTGGGTGCTACAGGTAGCAGACGAGGAGAAACAATCTGAGGTTTCATCCCCTACATGGCTGGTCTTATATACACATACAGCAGGCTATCTTACCTAAGCTACCTATCTACGGGTATAAGCAAATGGCCGTACATGAAACAATAGGATGTCCGGAAGTAGAACAATAAGTGGGAAGATCGATGGTTGCCGCAGTAATGTGTGTGCACATCGTGCCTATCTTGGTTTCCCTTTTGTTCTCCGGTGTGAACATCGTACCTATCTAGGCTTCTGGCTAAACTAATAGGAAGCGGAAGGCCGATGCATAACAATAGTCCTTGTTCCCTTTGTTCCCAAATGGGTGCCTCTATTGTATCCTGGAATAGACAGGTCCGACCGTATCATCCACGGGTCTGGACCATAACATGTGATGTGGACTATTACCTGATCTCTACGCATCACGTCTGTGGCTGAGTGGCGTGAGATATTGGTGAAGCACGTGATCTGTGGTGTGAGAAAAGTCACGTGCGGACTTTGTGGCGAAAATCTGTGACATCCTGCTGGGGACCATGATGCTGACTGGTGAGTGATCCAGTTGGCAGGTCAAGGGCTGGGAGCTGGGGCAGGTCGCCGAGGTGTGAAGGCTGCAGGGCAGCTGAGGGACAGGTGCGACCAGGCAGAGGTGGGATCAGGAGGTCGAGGGCAGGAGGGTGAGGGCCAGAGGGTTGACCACGGGGCACCGCTGCGGTGATACAAGACACCAGGCGCAGGGGGCGGACACTGCGTGAGGCGGGCCTACCAGTGAGGCGAGGGCGGAGCAGGGCGTCGAAGGGCGGGCTGAGCGGATGCCAAGTGAGACAGGCCGGCAGTCCGACGAAGCGGCACAGCCACAGCACGCAGAGTGCCGAAGAAAAGCCGAGCGAGGCACTTGCACGGAGCGCGCACGGAACGGAGACCGAGACCCAAATCCAAGGGGCATCGGGACTGGTGTGCAGACCGAGCGAGCGACGAGCGTGTGGGGGCGCTATAGGAAGTCACCGAAAATGGGCACGTACGGGATGCGTATGGTACGGAGACCGGGACCCAAGATCAGGGGGTGCTGGGACTGGCGTACAGACCAAGGTGGGCAGGGAAGCACATGGAATGGAGACCGGCATCTCTGGGGACAGGGAGTGCAGTACAGGCGTGTGGCCCACAATGGGATTGATGCAGCAGTGGCTAGGTCGAGGGGGCGTGTTGGAATCTGGGCACAGAGCGCAGATGCGAGAGGCCCTGGTGTGACCTGCACCACCGGTGTGGGAGAGTAGTAGTGCGCGTGTATATAATAGGGTGTGGCTACAATGGGACAGGCCATCAGTTTGGCCCCGTGGAGCCATCTTCTAGAGAGCGGGCGACTCCCAAACTCCTGGCCGCGCAGTGGGCTGGCTGGGAAACTCAACAGTTACCAGCACTTTGAGGCTGTGTTCGCATTCATGATATCGCAGGCTTCGCAGTGACACTGGAAGATCAGCACCTGCAATGTATCTTCCGACACCTGAGTGAGTCCTATATCCTTACCATAAGAGATATTCAAATGCATTGACTACGATCGTCATCTCCTTGACAGAAGTCAATTTCAATTATTTGCGCTCATTATCGGAGTCAATCGGTACAAGTCTGCCACTGTCAGAGATTTGCGAGGCGCAGTTGCGGATGCAATTGCTGTTTCTGAATACTTAAGGAATGTCCTCAATGTTCCAGATGGTCATATTCGATACCTCACCGATGAGAAGGGCTACCCAGGCTGCAATATTAGATGCAATCAGAAGTTTTCAGGACGATGACCGTATCAGGACTGGAGATGCTCTCTTCATATTTTTTGCCGGCCATGGTGGAGAGACTGAATCTCCGATAGGTTGGAATACCAATGGGGCAAAAATTCAAATGCTGATACCCCATGATTATCTCGATCCTCATGATGGCTCCGTCATCCATGGCATACCTGACCAGTCTTTTGGAGCACTGCTTGCTCAAATAGCTTAGAAGAAGGGAGATAATATTGTAAGTTTATGGATAGGTTTTCGAATATAGCTGATTTGTCAATCAGACTGTAATGCTGGATTGTTGTCATTCAGGGTCAGGCACGCGTGCTGATATCAAGCTTCTTTGATGGCCACGAGTAACTTCCGTATCGTCAACCATTCCTCTGCATCTGGATGAGGGTATCTGGGCAGATGGAGAAGACTCCTCAAATCGAGGAACTGAGTTTGTTGCGGGCTTTGCAAATGCAGGGCTCCGATCACACGTTCTCATTTCCGCTTGCAGTTCACGAGAAGTGGCTATGGAAGAGAACGGGCGAGGAATCTTCACTTCCGCTCTCCTCGAAATACTTTCAGCATTCGGGGTGGACCAACTTACATACAGCGAAATACCTCAGCGCATACCCGCATTACCAGGGTGAGTCTTAATTTCTTAGCGACCATGTTGTGCTCATGCATGAAACCTTAGACAAAACCCGCAATGTGAAGGCGTCAATCAGAATCGCATATTGTTCAATGTGAAGGTCGTATGTCCTAACTGCCCTATTTACAAGGCTCGTAGGTCTGGTACCTCATATATTATGGCTGCAGGTGCAGCACGTGGCATCACCGACGGGGCCATGTTTGCATTTTATCAGAATGCCAGTATAGACAAATGCACGCCGCCGTTGGGCACATTATCTGTGCGGAAGGCAAACACATTTGAAAGTGTGCTCGACATTTTGTCTGGCTGTCTATTGGCACATGCGCTCGCACAGTCAGGAGTTGTATTGCAAGTCAAGGCCAGAGTGGCGGAGGAGCTACGGATCTGTATTGCTTCCAAAAAGGAACTACACGATGTGTTCAAAGCCGTTGCTGAAGAAATGGAGTCTGAGACATCACCATATAGCAAGATCATCCTCGTGGATGCGAGCTTGGCACTATTAAAAGCCGATCTCCAAAATGGTTCTGTCGTTTTTGACAATCTCGACCCCTTAGTTGCTCGCTACAAGCCTACCAGGTTGTCCTTCAATGTCAGCGCAGATGCAGACACTGTCTGCCCTGTCCTTCGTAGTGCTGCACATTACTTCTGGCACCTCAGACGCACCAACACGCAGGCTGCTCTACGCCACGACGTTCTCGTAGAATTCACCGAACTCACATTTCCTGATGATGACCTACTTGCAGACGCCCGGCCTTGCAGACCCAACCTGAACGTCGATGGTGTAGTTGAACTCATCGTCGATGAGGACACAAAGTATGGCATAAGGATCGTGAATGGTACCAATCTGCCATTGTATCCAGCGCTATTTTTCTTTGAGAGCACCAATCTGAAAATAGGTGATCTACTGTATAGTCAACGTTGTCGCCTGAGCTCCGCTGATTCTCGGCATTTAAGAATCCTACTATCAACCTCCAACTGCGGGACAATTTACAGTCGATCCTCCCTTGGAACCCCATGGGTCCCTAACGATTGGCTACGGATCAAGCGGCTCTATTCCGTTCAATTACTACTTGGCAGAAGGAGAAGATTGGGATGTCGGGTTCCTGAAACTTTTTCTTTCAACAGAACCAGTAGATTTCTCGAACATACCCCAGCCATGTCCAGTTGACGAAGATTTTCGTGGAGCGGCATTGGTAAAGACGAAGATGAACTCGGTATGGGACACCATGTTACTTACTGTCATCCAGAGGAGAGCCTAAAGTCAGTGCCATGATACGGGAGATTAACTGGTGAGCATTATCACGTCCACTTCACACAGTTAATGCATTCATTGAGGTCTATCAGAGATCTACACCACATGAGGGCTTTCGCAATTCCTCTTATGAAGGACATCAGATGATCTTGGAAGGAGTACGCTTCAGTTGAATGATATAAGCCACATCCATGCCTCTGTCACAGATTTTCACGTTTTCACCTCTGCACATGACCAAGACATCATTTGACATCAGCGCTAGGCTGTTCAGAAAGGAACGAACCGGTACGCGAAGTACTAACAGTCCTAGACGCCCCGAAGGTCCAGGTCTAGTCACGTGACATATCACTTGATATCCACACATGTGACAAGTAGCACTGGTATTAGGTAAGCCTAATTTATACAGTAATATTATCCCACCTAGAAGCAACGGTCGGACTCCAGAAGAATCCAATGAAGGGGATACACACCACCGGAGATATGTCTGTCACAGATTTTCACCACAAAAGTCCGCACGTGACTTTTCTCACACCACAGATCACGTGCTTCACCAATATCTCACACCACTCAGCCACAGATGCCATGCGTAGAGATCAGGTGATAGTCCACATCACATGTTATGGTCCAGACCCGTGGATGATACGGTCGGACCTGTCTATTCCAGGATACAATAGAGGCACCCATTTGGGAACAAAGGGAACA
>NW_024468651.1:6596-8655 GCF_001632365.1 Laetiporus sulphureus 93-53
AGAACAAAAGGGAAACCAAGATAGGCACGATGTGCACACGCATTACTGCGGCAACCATCGATCTTTCCACTTATTGTTCTACTTCCAGACATCCTATTATTTCATGTACGGCCATTTGCTTATACCCATAGATAGGTAGCTTAGGTAAGATAGCTCGCTGTACGTGTATATAAAACCAGCCATGTAGGGGATGAAACCTCAGATTGTTTCTCCTCGTCTACTACCTACAGCACTCACTGAGCTCACCAGCTCCTTCATATATCTCTCACCCTTTCCTGCGTCTGCCACATCGACCAGTAAGTCAACAGGCTCTTGTGCCACATAGGGTTCAGGGGGATACTTTTGGGATCAGGGGGATCAGGGCGGCACGTTCCACGTGACTGTCCCTTTTTAGTCTTTTTGATCTCTTGTCCGGTGTTACCGTGACATTAGAAACAATCTGACATTTTCTGCACCCCTGCTTAGTGTCTAACACAAGCAGCCACGTATTTTCAGCACAAGCAGTTTCAGCCGTAGTGCACGGCTTTTTTGACACACATTCCAATCCGATCTCTACCCGGCGTGAGCCTCAGCAAGACTCTGAGCTGCCCAAAGCCTCAAAGCGCAAGGCCATTCCCAGGATCAACCTTGATGCCCACTATAAGCATCAGGAAACCAACAAGGAGCGTGGAAGGCTCCTCACACTTGCGTCACTAGGCGCATCATCCACAGACAGGCAGTGAGCAGCAGCTAGGGTTGTAGATACCACACACATCATAAAGCGCAGAATCATCCGCAAGCCACGTGATCACACCCCACCGCTCAAACGCTACAAGCCCAGAAAGGGACGTCTTACCACTGGTAGTCGCAAGCCAGCACCGCCCCCAGAACTTATAACCTCCAACGCTGTTCCCCCCATCATTGTTGCTCCACAGCCAGTGCGACCCCTTCCCAACTTCGTTAAGGTCAACACACACGCACGACCCATTCGCCCTCTTCCATCCAAAGTCAGGCTCACCCTTCACATCGAAACACTCAAGAAGCAGGTCTCCGCTACCCGCTTCAGACTACAACCAATATTAGGAGCGTTCTGGGAGAGAATTGATCAGGACAAACGAAAGAAGGTACAACTCCTCGCATCGGAGTTAGACAAAGTCTGCGCAGACCTCTACATGGGAACTCACGAATACACCTTCATCGACAAACAGGTCATCAACACGTGCTGCCTAGAAATAGGAAGGATCAACTTCAAAGAGATAGGGAAGCAGCAGAGGTTAGACGAGATCATCAGGGAAATTGGGAAAGTCAAGGACAAGCAGTATCTAGGCTTCATTTTCAATTAGTTTAACTACATCTATATCACAATGGAAGGAGCCGATCGTGCGTACGCATCCATGTTCAGGCAAAGAATGGATGACATTCTGCATACAAACGTCGAGTCAGCACACGACGAAAGCACCCCACGTGCCTCACAGCGCAATTCACCAGAGCCTGCACTAGGACCACAGGATTCTGCATCGCAAGTTGGAGGATCAGCGTCCCCAACCCCATCACTCTTACCCACCTATGTTCCCTCCATCTGGGAATTTGACGGACACCAGTTCGAGCATCTAGAAGATGTGCTCAGACAGTCTGCTCTCGGAGAAGTTCCGGACCACATCCGCGAATGGGTTATTGTGGCAATGAAGCTCACAGTCAGTACTGAAGTCGCCAAGGTCTACAATGTGCTCGGAAACAAGATGTACGAGCACAAGAAAGCCTTCGAGTCACTGATTGTCACAAAGCACCAAAGCACTTAACCCAATTAAGGGCAAGTCTGCTTTTGTGACCTGCACAAATGATCCCACATAAAAAGCCTGCCACAAGAGCTAGGCTGAGGACGCGCGCAGTGGTATGCAGTCTGGAAAAGGGGCTCAAAGGGCCCTTAGCCTTATGCTCACAACAAAGGGGTGAATTGGCTTGTTAGGCCGCATGCAATAGAATAATGAATCTAAGGTTCTCCCTTAGATCCTCATGGGCTTATATACATGTAGGGCAGGGCCCCTGGCACTGTGCTACTGTGAGACCTCAGATACCTACA
>NW_024468652.1:0-3593 GCF_001632365.1 Laetiporus sulphureus 93-53
CAAGGCCTAGCAAGGGTAGAGTGAGGACCTCACTGCTACATCGTCTACTAGGCTTGACCACACTATAAACCTTGCTAATAGTCTGCTTGACTATTGGGGACGTTAGGTA
Source organism: Laetiporus sulphureus 93-53 (assembly GCF_001632365.1). Classification (NCBI taxonomy): domain Eukaryota; kingdom Fungi; phylum Basidiomycota; class Agaricomycetes; order Polyporales; family Laetiporaceae; genus Laetiporus; species Laetiporus sulphureus. Next base: position 110 of record NW_024468652.1, read on the forward strand.
TATTTGGTACCTAAGTCTCTGTCCACGTTGTGGACTAGTACGTGTGAGAAAGCACACGTAGTTCTGAACGTTCTAGCAGGGAACGCTTCATAACATTTGGAAGAGGTTTTTCTATAGGTCAACCTGTTTAGGTTTAGAACCACTTACAAGAAGTGGGGTCTACTTGGACGCTACAGAAGAATCAAGACCTGTGAGGTCACTTCCAGGACCTGTGTGGTTACCTTGGTACGACAAGGAAGGGGAGCCTGTGTGGTCATCCACGCATCTGTGTGGTTCAAGTAAAATCTGTGTGTCTATCGAACTCAAACACTAGCGGTTACCCGTGTGGTAATCCAGAAGAGAAGCCCTCAACTGAGGCACACGTTGAAGACGTGCTAAAGCCCTTCCCAGGGAAGGCAATTCGGAATCAAGAAGATTCAAGGAACTAGCGGTAGTCCGTGTGACTATCCAGAAGAACTCTGTGTGGAGACACGGACCTGTGCGGTCGATAAACAATTGATCAAGGGCCACCAAGAAAAGGCAAGATGTCGTATCGCGAAAATAAAGAATACGAATCGGACTCCGGAGATGAGCCGGTAGGCTATCAAGGAGACAAAGGATACATGACGCCGTTGTCATGGAACGATGCAACCAATGAAGAATTGGATTGGTTCGCAGACGTCAGGAATACACGAGCCATTGCATTGCGAAGACGACAACGGCTGGGGAACCTTACAACCCCAGAAGAACAGCAGGAGCTCCGAGAGCTCGAACATGACGTTGAAGAAATTCAACGGGTTATTAATAATCGGAAGGACATTGCGAAGGATTTCGAGGACGAATTCCTAACGCATACGGACCTTCCTAGGGGAGAAGTAATACAAGTCGATCCAAGGCCAGAGGACGCCGAAGGATCAAACAAGGATAAAGGACGGGAGGAATGGAATCCTCTCGGCATCAATCCAAGTTTACTAAGGAGTAGTGACTCCAGCGTTACGCCAACATCCAGGAAGCCCTACGATGGGTTAGGATTATGGAAAGGAGTCAGGACGACACCTTTGACCAGAACATCCTCGGAAGGAGGAAGGCCAGCAATGCCCGTCGAAGTACCACTACGGCCGCAGTCGGCCATGGCGCAAACAGGTAGTTTGGGAACTACTGGTCAAAATCCCATCAAAGCACGATACGATCCAGCCAATGGACCACCAGTGCATCCAGGACCGACATGTCTGGAATTCCAGTGGCAGGAATACCTCCTGGAAATGAATCTCTACGCGCTGTATAATTCTGCACAACCAGAATTGGAAAAGGAGGAATTACAGCTAGGCGAGATCCGACCGTTCGCAGGAGATAAGCGAACATTTACATCATTCCTCCAGGCTGGAGAACGACATCTCCAGGCAAACATCCACATATATAACGACGACTATAGTCAAATCACGTTCATCCTATCCCACTTCGAACCTGGTTCGGCAGCAGCAAAATGGGTCGAATCATGGGAAGCAGCGATGATCGCGTCTACAGGAAGATCGGATGATTTAGGACTTTATCGCGACTTTCGGATGACACTCCAAGAAAAGTATGGAGGAGTCGCGACCAAGGACCAAGCATGGCAAACGCTACTCGACAACCAGTGTAGGCAGAAGAAAGGAAAGGTCGACGATTACATCGGGAATCTCGACATCCTATTTCGCTATGCTGAAATCGATGACGACTATACCAAGCTCGTTTATTTCAAGCGAGGCTTGGAATCAAAGTTGGCAGAGAAAGTCTTCCTTACTCCGAACCCTCCAACCACGTATGAGGATGCTTGCGACAGTGCAAGACAAGTCAACGACCTTCGAAATGTCCATAAAGGAAAAAGCAACATCTTCGACTTCATCACGCATACGAATCAGGATGATTCAATGGATGCAGGAGAATCGATGGATATAGATGATCCCAATGCGATGGACATCGACAGGGCACGACGAATACGACAAGTACGGAACCTTCCAGTCAAGAAACGCCTATGCTATAGGTGCAGAAAGCCAGGGCACGAAATGGATCAATGTCCCGCAAAGAAGCCAAACATCGATCGAACCCTGCCCGTACAAGCCGTATCAAAGAAGAAGCAGAAGACGACTTCTTCAATAAAGAAGAAGGATGAGCGCGCATCTATCGGATCAAAAGAATCAATAAAGGATTCAGCCCGTGGATCAAAAGAACCCTCAAAAGATCCGTCGATCACGAAGAAGATGCAAAAGCAGATTGAGCAATTAGTAACGAAGTTGGTCAATGCAAAGCTTGTCAAACTTCTTCTCGAAGGTGACAATCGAGACCACCGTGTCGATCAGAAGAAGAAGGAAGCCGAAGAAGACGACGACGAACCTATGGATATCGATCGAATGTCTGAACATATTCTTGGCATGAATACCATTCGAATTGGTGCCATACGTACTCATCCATCGCATCACGATCAGACGGCCTTCCCTACGTCAATATGGAAGGAAGTCCTTATGTCATCACTCGATCTCAGTCAAAAAGAATGGCATGGTATCAAGGCCATTGTCCAAAGGAAATTTGACAAGAGACGACAAGGAGATAACGATGACAGTACTTCATCGTCTACATCTTCCTCTTCAGCAGATAGTATGCCTGACCAGCATACGACGACGTGTCCTAACCAGAAGGGAAAAAAGAAGAAGACAACGCAGCGGCAGTCGACTAAGTCAGGCCAGCAGTCTTCACCTTCCATTAACCAATGGATCAACCAGCCATTCAAAGGAACTCGCGAAGACTCTCGCCGTTCACAATCCGGACAAGGACAGTTCTCTGGACGATGCTGGAACTGCAATTGCATTGGACATCATGCATTTGAATGTCCAAAGACGCCTCGGATGGACACTACTTCCGAAAACAGTATCCGATCACGGTCACGACCATTGCAAAAGAACGACCGATGGAATGCAGGACGAATCCCCGATTCGCTATCACCCAAGCATCCCAAAGCAGCCTATGCACGAAACTCCAGTATTGATTCTTCGAATCCAAGCACTGGCAGTAATGCGAAGCAAGGAACTTCTCTAAGTCCCTCAAGCCCTCAAGTGCATCGCAGTGGACGTACTGTCGAGTTGTTCAACAGTGATTCTGAATCATCCAGCACCAATCAGAAGTCTTGGGCAGATCAAGTCGAAGAACGATACTTGTCTTTGGGCAGTCCTGCACCAGAACAGTCAAGCATCGGCACGAATGATCAATCCTCCACTGAATCACACGACAGCTCCACGCATACTGTTTCAAGAATACTTCCTTCCTCGAAGCGGAAGCGCAGACGGAGAAGACAGGATCTTACGGTTTAATTGCCAAAGGGTCTTGGCGGTTGGAGAGGGAAGCTTGTGTTACGAAACGTACCGTCGCTCATGGTCACGTGATCCCCATGGACAAGCGCCTAGAAGAGACGCCCAATCACAGTCAGGTGATATCAGTCACTATGTGACCGAGGATAGCCTCTAGTCACTATGTG
>NW_024468652.1:4843-8643 GCF_001632365.1 Laetiporus sulphureus 93-53
GCCCAGATCCTCTTGTTACGGTCTGACCACCCTTGCGCAGCAACAGAAGCCTATCAAACACCTCGAACAGTTCAGCTGACGGTTGATGGACACTAACCATCGCGGGCCGTCAGTATCAAAGTCGCACAAGGTGAAGCTTCCTGAACGTACGTGCATACAATCAACTGCCCGCTGTCCGCCAGTTGCCGCAAGAAGCACACGACAGTCCACGCGCTCTGAGCGTCAAGACCGAACGTCAGCTTGTCCAAGAAAGTGAGAGACGGCTTGGCAACCAGCTCGACACCAATCGTGGTGCGTTTGCGGTGCTCGACGCTGAGCGAGCCAACGATGGCGTCTGCATGATCCTCCAGACCGCACATCTTCAGACACTTCTCGACGTACGCCTCCTTCTCCGCAAGTGGCACAGATGCGGGCTGGCGCAACTTGGCAGAGAAGAGCAATGCCTCGCGAACGGTTGCATATGGCAAGTGAGTATCCATCTGCTGTACGTAACCGCTGTAACGGTCGCAAATTCAGCAGCCATTTCGTTTTTATATGTGGCGATCCACTCACGTCTGAGAACGGAAGTCATCAGGGAGAGGTTGACCATTCAAGAAACGATTACCGGTGACGACACCGCCAGTCATGTGCTCGGAAAGCACTTTAAGCAAGGTCGTCTTGCCAGCATCAGACTCACCCATAAGGGCAGTCAATTTGCCTGGGGCAACGTACCGCGACACGTTATCGAGCAGTGTCCGCTGTTCACCACCAACGCTCACGACATACGTCAAGTTCTGGAACGAGAACGTACTGCTCTGGGCGGCGGCCTCGTTCAACGCCTGCTTCGTGTCAACGTCATCGATACCATGTTGCGTTGACACGCTATGCCTGCTACCTTGCTTCTCCTCGTCAGCGGAGTCGGCTTGCTCCAAGGTATTAACCTTAGAGCCACGTTTGTATAGAGTGACCGTGCTGTCACCCGCAAGGCCAGTGTTGACATCCGTGAGCATGAGCAGGATGGCTATGAAACCGAAACCGAAACCGAAACCACATATGATACCGAAGTTCTGATGACAATTGCATATCAGCCGATTCGCTTGTAACCGTCAGCCGATATAGTAAAACTCACCCTCCACAGACGGTCGTAAAAGTAAATGAAAGACTTCTCCAAGTTCTCATATCCGGGGCCCGAGGGAACAAGTGATGCGCACTCGCCGCTAACCGTGTGGAACTCGTTCACCATCAGCGCCTCGAATCCGTATTTCAGGGGCTGTAAGCAACAGGCAGTGCGCTATAAGAAAAGAACAGCACAAGAGACAGACCGGGCTTACGTTAATGTACATGATCTACCGCGATGCACCAATCATAGACGGCTGAGGGATCGTATAGCCGGTGTAGAGCGTCAAAACCAGCGTCGACAGACCAGCAACAGCTTGCGCTGGAGCCGCACTCCTGAATGCAGCCGCAATCGAGCGGAATCAAGCTTTCATCGTAAGAGTCATGGAGTACACTATCAACAGGAAAATGAAGAATTGTGCGGCAGTTTGCTGTAGGCGGACGACGAAGTATAGAATGATGGAGAAACAGATGGCTGTAACGGCTGAAATGGGAAGGTCAACTAAGGTGAGGGCCAGCGCCTCCACGAATGGATGGTACATGGCCGCCTTGGAATGCCGCAAGACTATTGGGCGCTGACCGAAGAGGGCAGGAATCTCGGCCATAGTCGAGAGTGCCGAGAACAGAAGTGCACTGGAATAGATCAGGATCATCAGACGAAATGGCGCGGCGAGAAGAGAAACGCAACGTACAAGAACAGCACACCACCACGCGAGAAGAATATCGTTGTAGAATCACTAATCCTCAAGAAGATCGTGCCTACAATGACACCCTGCAGAATGAACGACATGAGTTGGACCACCTGTGCGGCAACCGCGCCTTTGATGATCTGCACACGCCCGAGCATCAACGCGCGAGCCTGCGTCGGGATCGAGATGATGTACGGGCTTTTCTTTGAAGTCGTCCTTGCGCGCTCTGCTTTGCTGCTCTGCTTGTACCGGTTTGCGCGATCCGGCTGGCTATGTACCTCCTCCCTATAGGAGGCCATGTATCCTCTATTCATCTGCCCAAATTCGCTCTCCCTGCCCTGAAATACTGAGCAAACTCGTCCGCGGTTCGCGGCACCCGCGACTCGTACCCGTTCCGGACAATGCGTCCATTGGGGTCCGTGATGGCGACAAGAAAATCGGCCGTGGTCTTACGGTTGGCAGGCTCATAACCCATGTCGATAAAGTACTGTCGGGCACGATCTGCAGGCCCGAAGTAGATCATCTTGCCAGAATAGATAACGCAGACTTTATCAAACACCTCGTATATCGACTCGCCAGCTTGATAGATGGAGACGATGGACGAGACACGGCCTATGTCAGTCACAAGCCGGAGCGCGCGAACGAACTCCGGCGCCGTAGAGGCGCTGCGCGAGAAATGAATAAGGAAGAATTGGAATATAAAGACTGATAAACTCACTCAAGGCCTCGCGTCGAGCTGCAGATAGTTTTTTCATTAATACTCATCCAGTCTGAAACATTAATGTCACATACTTGTCCCACGATGTCAACAGACTTCGCGCCGCCAAAACCTCACTGATGGATACCCGTTTCTCCTCACCACCGCTCACACCTCGGATACTCGCATGTCCCACGAGCGTGTCCTTGACATGTCTCAAACCGAAGATGGTCATGAGCACTTCGATCATAATGCGCCGGTGCTCCTCGCGACTCTCGTGATTCGAGAATGCGGCGTGCGCGTCTTGGCGGCGAAGTCGAGCGTCTCTTTGACAGTCAGGGTAGGGAAGTGAACGTCATCTTCAGGAGAGTACTGAATGTCTCCGCGATAATGCTTATGAACCTGCTGCGGCGTGAAGGTGTCGTAGCGCACATCACCATAATATCGCGTGGTACTCCGTTCGCTGATTCGCGAGCACCTTCAAGAGCGTGCTGCATCCAGCGCCCGGACGGCCAAGAACCACTGAAGCACGCAAGGTAAGTCGGGAAGCAAATATGCAGATCTGGATGGAAACACTTACAGAGCATTTCTCCCGGACATACGCATCCTTCAAAGCCGCTAAGAATGTCCCGAACAGGCGGATGACGAAGTTGCTTGATGAATTGCACGTAAGTGAGTGGATTGAGCATCGAACCCAGCGTATGCTGATATGTTGCAGATGCGCCCAAGCCGACTACCCATAGGTCCTCGAAAACGACGCCTAGTTCCCTCTTCTTAATATCCGCTTGATCGATCCTAGCTGATAGTCGGCACCGAAGCGAGCAGCGAATGGGATCCGAGTACTCACCTCCTGACCATGTTCGTAAGGGTCTTCTCGAAGTCGAAAAGGCCCTCGATCGGAATGAGCGTGAGCTCAGATATCGCCTCCGATGCACGGGACGCTCGAGAGATGCGAGAGAGACGACGGCTGATGGAGGGCCCGAGGCGCTCACCCTTCTTCTCGGCTACAGAAGAGATTGGTGACCTGCGAGACAAAGTCCGCTGCAATTCCTCTACTCCTGATGGGTCGAAGAAGTCCAAGTTGACATGTTGTGCATGACTAGGAGTGCGCATTAGCGGCGTTCCCAGACGGTTTGGTGAATAGACATGATGAGAGCGAGGAGACAAATCCTGTGGAAGCTCAGAGATTGTATCGGTCTCCCGGATATCGGGCTCAGAATGAGAGGGATCCATCGTTAGACCCAGCGAAGGAGAATAGAGGAAGGTATAAGTAGTGAAGTCCAGATTGCGACGCCCCGCACCGAGTTTATATATAATCG
>NW_024468653.1:0-1745 GCF_001632365.1 Laetiporus sulphureus 93-53
TGAAGCGCTGAAACCGTAACACAAGCTCCCCCTTCCAACCGGCAAGACCCTTGACGATCACTCACCAAACTAACCCATCATCGCCCTCCGCGGACACCCACATAGCCATAGACTGGGATGGTGGTGTGGGGTACGACCTCCCACTCAGCGTCGAGATCCTCTTGAGGCTGAGGATGGAACTCGGTAGGTGCCCAGTGCGAGATGGACCCGTCTTCGTACAGGACCGCCTTCAGTGCCTCCACCCCGTCGGTAAGCCACCCAGGCTTCTCGATCATGGCGACGAGGGGTTGGAAGATGACCGGCGTGAACTCACGAGGTGTCTTAGCGTCTCCGTAGTGGACTTGATCGGAGAACGTCCTGAATAGTTCTACCTCGTACTGTTCAACGCCTTCTTCCTTGCCCGCGAAGCGAACGCTGAGGATGCGCGTCCGGTTGGGCGTTGGATGCCAGTCGTGCATGCCTGGGATGGGTGGCGGATAGAGCAAGGCGACCCACTGACTGAAGACGCGATGAGGCGAGTCTTCCGAATAGAGGTGCCATGCGACCTTCTGGTTGTCCCAAGTGAAGACGAAGGCATGGAAGGTGGCGAAGTCGCCCGTACCCGTACGATGGACATAGAGACGATGACCATCACGTTCCATGAGGAATGTTAGTGGCGTGGCGATGAAGACGTCGTAGGGTGATGCTACGTCCGGGGCGATGAGCGATACCTGCCCTGCCGCTGGGTTGCTCGAAGACTTGACCGTTCGAGCGTACCTTATCTGCTCCTTGATGGTGTCAGCCGGTGCAGGTTGCGATCCATCCCCGGGGGTGGTATTGTAGGGATAGGTGGCGCCAGGACGGTGAGGAGAGCTGGGTTGTTCATCGTCGGCATCCCTTGCCTGTTCATCGTCTCCACCCCAAGGTCTCCCTGTCGTCCAAGATCCTCCCGTCGTCCAACGACCTGTATCGTCTTCATCATTTCCCCAACGTGCACTCCTCCATGATTCGGCCAATGCTTCGTCACTCATGTTGTTCAAGAGCGGGATGTCGTCTCCGTCGCTGTCTAGGAGGAGCCCTGGCTCGGATGCACTACGAGTGACGGTGGTGGTGACACGGATGTTGAGCGACATGGGTGGAGGTGGTAGAGCGGGGCGATTCTCTTTGTTCCAAGGGTAGATTTCCTCGTAGAGTTCCCACTCGAGTAGGAGGAGGCGATGGTCTAATAGAGGGAAAGGAGGGCCGCTACTTATACCTTCGAGCAGCCGTTCCTCTTCTTCGTACCAATCCATGATGTGGATGTTCGCCATTCCCGTACGTTCTTCCACTGGTATTGTCATTGTTCTTGATACGGTACCGTGTACAATACTGAATGCATCCAGAGCGAATGAGAGTGCTGCCGGTAAGATATCAAAGTGTAGCGGATGATCTAGAGCGTACGATGGTGGGAGGATTCCCACTGGTAGGCCGGCGTAGACGGCTGTTAGGATAGTCCGGCGTCGATCTGGCTCTAGCCGTGGCAGGTGGAGTTCCTCCGTTAGGTACATTGGGTAGTTCATTCTCATGAACGTTCCCCATGTTCCGTCTAGGTCGATATCGACGTCGTCCTCTAGCGTTACCTTCGGCTGGTCCGTTTGGAATGGAAACGGATAAGGGATTCTGATTAGCCCGCTGGGGCGCGGGGTTAGATATGGCTGTCGTCGAGTTGACCTGAAGCCGTCCAGGAGGTGGACTGCGTGAACGTCGTCCGCTCTCTCGATGAGATC
>NW_024468653.1:3625-8418 GCF_001632365.1 Laetiporus sulphureus 93-53
TAATTGAACATAGACAAGAAGAGTTGCCATCTTCGCTGTCTTGGGTTCAAGTCCTGCGGTTGCCTGAAGTACGTCAGATTCTTGTGATCTGTGCGTATGAGGAATGGTTCCTTTGTTCCGTCGAGATAGTGTCTCCATTCCTTAAGTGCGCGGATGATTCCTAGAAGCTCCTTATCGTAAATTTGATAGTTCCGTTCCGGATCGGAGAGTGACTTGGAATAATATGCGCAAGCATGGAGGTCACCGTTGTCGTCCTTCTGCATGAGGACTGCTCCTGTAGCGAAGTCCGATGCATCGGTTTCGATGACAAAAGGCTTGTCTTTGTCTGGCATAACCAGTATTGGTGCTTTGCCGAACTCGTTTTTGAGATGGTCGAAAGCAGCTTGTTCTTTGCTTGTCCAATGGAACACATTCCCGCCCTTGGTCTTGGTAAGATCAATTAAGGGTCTTGCGACTTCGGAATAGTTCCGGATGAACTTTCGATAGAAGTTGGCGAATCCTAGAAATGCTCGCACTCCTTTTATACCAGTCGGAGCTTCCCATTTGATGATCCCATTGACTTTTGCTGGATCCATCTGAAGTCGTCCGGGGAGGAGAACTAGTCCTAGGAAGTCAGTGCGCGTCGTTTTGAACACGCATTTCTCCAGCTTGAGATAGAGATCATTATCGACCATTTTCTTAATGACTCGTTCAAGCTTCTTTTCCAACTCTTTTTCGCTTTCGGCAAGGATGAGGATGTCATCCAGATAGCATAGTAGCCATCCTTCGGCAATTTCTTCTGCGAAGATTTCGTTCATCATTCGCTGAAAGGTTGCCGGCGCATTGCACATTCCGAAGAACATGACTGTGGGTTCGAATAATCCACGCTTGGTGATGAAGGCAGCCTTCCATTCGTCTCCTTGACGGATTCGGACATTGGTATATGCTCCACGAATGTCAAGCTTCGCGAAATACTTGGCATGACGGAGTCGATCCATTAGGTCCGATATGAGTGGGAGTGGATAGGCGTCCTTAATCGTTCCTTCATTCGCATAGCGGTAGTCCTGGCATGGACGTAGCCCGCCGTCTTTCTTCCCTACGAAGAAGAAAGGTGATGCCATCGCAGATTGCGAAGGACGAATATATCCTTTCGCAAGATTTTCGTCGATAAAGGCATTCATAGCTTCTTCTTCCGGTTTTGATAGGTTATAGACCTTTCCTCGTTTAGGAACAAAGTCCAGCTTGAAGTCTATGTTGTGATCGTAAGAACTATGCGGTGGTAACCGTTCCGATGCCTTTTCTTCGAAAATCCGCTTGTACTTGAGAAGGTACGATGGTATCGTTACTTTCTTCTTGGAATTCTTCTTTTCCTCGAGCGCTTTCTTTTGTGCAAGTTCTTGCGCCTTGTTCGATGCCTTCCATAAGATTCCATCTTGCTTTCTTGTTTGATGGGGATCTTTCTTGGCATTCGTTCTTCGCAGTGCAAGATACTGCGTCTTCCTTTCTCCGGCCGAGCGATGTTCTTTTTCTTCGAGCGTGACTTCTTGAAGTATGCCAGTATCAGGCTGGTAGGCAAAAATGGCTTCTTTTTCTCCTATTTCCTGATCCTCCAAGTATGGTGCGCCTTTTATGTATGCAAGCAAGAGGTCCGAGTCAACAGTTCCTGCTTCGTCTGGTACAGGATCGACATCCGACCAGTCGATCCTTCTCAAGGTTCGCTTGGCTTTAGCTTTCTCCTTTTTAGTGATTGGGAGACGAACAGCGTCTTTGTCTTTGAAAGGCCATGGTTCCTCATCCGGTGCGTCTTCTACATATTGACGGACCTTGACTTCACCCGTTTGCCAATTGATAATTGGGTTGTGATCATGAAGCCACGTATTGCCGATGATCACATCTTCTTTTCCTAAGTCGATGACAAGGAAATCATCGTTCCATTCGTACGTTCCTGCACGAACCGTTCCTTTGAATCGTTGATTCGTAGAGTTGATGGGACTTCCATCGACACTGCGAATCTTGACTTCCTTCTGCGATTTGAGAAGATGGAGTCCTGCCTTTTTCGCAAACGATTCATTGATGAACATTCCTTTTGCTCCGGAATCGACTAAGGCTCTTGCTGGAATACTTCGGGTTCTTGTACCATCGTAATCTTGGAAGACGATATTGAGGTATATTTCACTCCCTCGTTTGATATCGCCTCGTATGATTACTTCCTCAGGGACCGTTTCTTCATCTGGATGCCACGAGATCCCAACGCGCACCCAATTCCAAAACCCTCTGGATCGTCTTTCTCTATGGGTGGTGGATATCGGCGTGCATATTCATATCTGTCTGGATTGTCTCCGAATTCCAGAAGATTGTCGAGATGAGGCATCGTCATGTTGCGTTTCTTGATACGGTCTCCTCGCATTTTAAGTGCATCTTCCCGTCGTATTCTGGCTAGTTCTTCTTTGGGGATGAATCTTCGAACCACATACTCTTCTTCTGAGTCGCTGGATTCATCCTTGGTTCGCCTGATTTTGCGAACTGTTTTGGTTTTAACAGGGCGAGTTCTTCGTACCCTGTGAACAACCGTTTCTTGTTCGGATACTTCTTCAGATTCCGATGACTCAGATTCTGATTCTTCCGATGATGAGGATTCTGATTCTTCCTGTTCCGACTCCTCCGAGTTATCCTCAGAATCGCTTTCTTCGACTCTTTTTACTCGTTGGCGTTTCTTCTCCGTTCCCTTGGAGTAAGATTTAGTCGGCTTGGAAGTCTTTCTTCGTCTGCCAGTTCCGGAGTATTTCTTCGTCCTGGAATTGGACGTCTTGCTCTTGGCATATGAAGTTGTCTTTCCTGAGCGATCTGGTGCCGGATCATATTCTGCATTTGGGCATTGTGCGGCGACATGTCCTGGCTTTCCGCAGTTATAGCAGAGTCCATCCACAGAACGTTTCTTATGGGTTTCTGGGGAGATCCGGTCAACGTCCATTGCGTCAGGGTCCTTCTCCGTCCTTCTTCCGCTTCCTGAAGAGCCTGAGATGAACTTGAAGATATTTGTCTTTCCGCTATGAATGTCCTGGAGGTCTGCGACCTTTCTTGCGGCCTTGCATGCTGCTGCATAGGTCGTCGGCGGATTTTCCGTGATGAAGACTTTTTCTGCAAGTTTCTCATTAAGGCCTCGCTTGAAGTGGATGAGCTTGGCGTATTCGTCGTCGATTTCGGCATATCGGTAGAGGATATCGAGATTTCCGATATACTCGTCGACGGTTTGTTTGTCCTGCTTGTACTTTCCTTCAAGAAGTACTTGCCAGGCTTGGTCCTTGGTTGCGACACCTCCATACTTTTCGGTAAGCGTCGTCTTGAAATCCTGGTACGTTCCAAGATTGCTGTGTTTTGCCATTTGGTTGGCTTCCCATGACTCGGCCCACTTTCCTGCCGTGGATGAGGAGTCGATTTGGGAGAGGACGAAGGCAATTTTGCTGAAGTCATCACTGTAGACTCCCGCATTTGCCTGTAGGTATCGTTCCACGTTTCGGAGGAACGATGCATATTCTCGTTTATCTCCCCTAAACTCCTTGATTTTTCCCATCTTCTTTTCTCGTGCCACTGGCGGCTTGGGGATTGCTCCCTGGTATTGTGCATAGAGTGCCAATGCTTGTTGGTACTCGTTCCAGACGGCATCGGTGCAAGTTCCGGGATGGACTGGTGGTCCGAGAGCCGGGTCATATCGTGCATGTGTGGCCATACTTCCTGAGAACTGGAAGCTACCGGTTGGTCTTGATCCGGTTGAAACCGAACGTGTGATTCCAGGCGCGTTGGGTAGGTGGGGTGGCTGGTCCCTTCTGCTATGTGTGATTCCTGGATAATCTGGTCGAGTAGTACTGTCCGAGATAGATCTCTCGAGCGCGACTGCTCTTGTTCCGAGGGGATTAACTGGCTGTAATCCACTGGTTTCCTGTGAACGCCCTTCCTGTCGTTCAACTTGGATTGATTCTCCTCGTGGAAGTTCTGTTGCTTCGTCGAAGAGTCGTAGCGATTCTTCGTCAAAGTTTTCTCTTCCGCGAAGAACTTGTCTGATTTCTTCGATCTCACCCTCGAGCTGCTCTAGCCTTGGGCGATCTGTTGGTTCGTAGGCTCGTCCTAGCCTAAATTGAAGTCGAAGTTGAACCGCTTCTGTCGACTTTTTATCGTAGAGGTCTGTTAATTCCTCTGTGGTGGCGTCACTGAGCGTAAATGGTGGTACTTCTTCGTCAGAAGTCCCTGGTCGTGTTTCTGGGGTGGATTCCTCAGAGACTGGGTCGTGTTCTCGGAAAGTAGTCGTTTTGAATCTTGTCTTGTCCTAAGATTCCTAGATTGCCTTCCCTGGGAAGGGCTTTAGCACGTTTTCAACGTGTGCCTCAGATGAGGGCTTCTCTTCTGGACTACCACACGGGTAATCGCTAGAGCTTGAGTTCGTTCTGTAACAAAAACTCCGTGCTCCTGCCTTTTGATCTTTGGTGGCCCTTAACCAATTGTATGCTCGCTTTTTAAAGTGCCCAGCTAGTCACTTCGAACTCCTGCCTACTCCCGTTTGAGCGCTTGGTCGTTCTGGCTGTTGATTTCCTCTGCTTGGTGCCTATAACCAATCGTCCTTCCTATCTGCGTTTCCTCGATTGAAAACCAGCCTCGGCAAGGTGTGGGTGCCTTCTTTCGGTGGCCCTTAACCGGCGTCTTCTGTATACCCAGCTCCTCCGATGAGTGTGGGGCTCAAGTCGACACTGCCTTCAGCAGGTACCTTGCCGCAACAAGTACCCAGGTTCCGCTTCTCCGAGAATCTCCTGTCTGGCGAAGTA
>NW_024468654.1:0-8209 GCF_001632365.1 Laetiporus sulphureus 93-53
GGCGATGTAGCCATTACAGGCCAGATAGTTCCATAGTCTTACTAAGTAGTTCGGATATTCGGCATGCATGACACATCCAGTCTGACAGGCAGTGGTAGCCAATCAGACCTCATCCATTAGATAGCGGTTCTGGGGTATCAGGGTCCTAGGGGTCCCTCCGCTCATGTATATAAGCCAGAGCTCTGAGACGACAAGTTCCCCAGACTTATTCTCATCTCTGCTACGCCTATACACATAGTGTCACCAGTGCCCACTTGCAAGGCACTGCTTTATCATTTGATCATTTGTTTGCCCACTCCACTTCGACTATCAGTCAGTAAGTGTTTGATCTTTGAAGTCATAGGCTTAGTCAGCGCTTTGCGTCCTAAGTTTGTGATAGAAGAATAAGTCTGATCTCACCTGCCTCGAGTGCCCGCTCAGCGCGCTCGCCGCAGTGTTGCGTCTTCGCACGTCCACCCGCACGTTATCGGTGTCATATCTTCACCTGCCTCTCCGGCAGACGCCGACTCTACCAGCGTAAGCTGCCCTAAGGCATTGCGCAGCACCGACAGTATCATCCGTCATCCTCGAGCGAGAACTCCGATTGAGTTCTACGAGCAGTGGCCCATAAGACCCCTGCCAAGGCCAGGACACATTTCTATGGGAGGTCAGCCCCCGCGCGGCAACAGCTCAGTTTCTATTATCCAGACTCCATCGGTCAGGTGACCGACTCTACCTGCAGGACCTCCGGGTCCAGATCATCTCAATCAAGGGACATACGTTGAGACTCCTCTAGAGTCTCATTACATCTATCCTCTCGCCGTCTCCATTATCTCCACTCAGCGAGTCGAAGGTACCCTTCGACAAGTCCATCTATTCCTCACCAAACGATACCGTCGTCAGCTCGACGACCATGACATCCTCGACATCGAGCTACTCATCCGAAAGCTCGAACTCACCTGCACAGACATTGCGGAATTCAAACTTCCCTTCGTACACCAACACGTAGTACGCGCCTTTTGCGACTACGTCCAGGAAAGGAAGCGTCAAGGAGGAGAAGCGCATTGGATAATCAGAGATATTATTCAGCAGTATCGTCTAGGGATACAGGTGACTGGGAGACCCCTGTAATTACATACATTGTATATGTCTTCATTCGGCGACTCAAATCAATCTAGCTATTCGAGCGAATCTGGCGATTCTAACGATCTAAATAACTTCGAGCACATAAATCCGGTCAGACACACATTCGATTACCTTTGGGACGAGATACCACGCGCACTTCACGACAGAGCAGCAGAACTCTTCGTCACATACGAAGATACTTTTCACATCGACTATCACGACGTCTACCATCTTTCGGCTCTCCAACTCTACACAGAATTCGATTAGAGAAACGTCGCGGTACATATCTGCTATATCCCTATTGCGGGCGAAGAACCCGAAGAACGTGTAACCGAAGCATATGATAGCTTCGTCGACTGGCTTGAGGAGACCGAACGAATTTGCGACATCCATCATAACCACCAGTGGGCAGCGGCCAGGGATAAAACTAAATTCCTGTGGCAGCCCTTCGTCAAGGTTATATTCAACAGCGTGTGGGTATTAGAACACACACGTGGAAACTGGCAAATCGTTCGATCGGCAGTAATTGTTCATAATCATCTTACCAAATTTGAGGACCATCTACGCGAAATAGAGGAAGAAAATTAAAATGTCTCAAACTCCAACCCCACGCAATCCAAGTTTTTCTCGAGCTCCGTCTCTGGAGCTCCCCGCACGTCTAAATGTAATATTACAACCTCCAAATCCAATTGTTCGGCAAGCCCTCGCCGACACCGCACCCCCTGACGCCCACATACCCGATAATGTAAAAAATTGGGTAGTCGATCTCGTCACCAACATCGTAGAGCAAACGCGCCGAGACACAGTGGCGCACTACGAACATTTGATTGCGCAACAATCAAATCTCGCTCAACAAAACACCACGGAGTTCCACACTAGGACGGTCTTTCTAGACCAACATCATCAACAATCCGAATCTCGAATATCAGATTTGGAAAAAACATCAGCAGCATTGACTACTGAAACAAATGCCATACGTACAACACAAGGCATACTTGACGAGCATAATGAGGAACTCTCACAAACGTTGGAAGACCTGAAGAAATCACACGATCGACTGAGGACATGGGCAGCAACAATGGGAAGGAAGGCAGGGCAAGGTGGTGGTAATGTCGCGGACACGGACGACGACGATGATGAAGTCATGTTCGGTCGCAAGGGAAAAGGCATAAAAATTGACCAGCCTGAAAAATATGGTGGCAATAAGGACGGAGTCAATCTCGACGATTGGCTCGAACAAGTTATGCTCTGGTTGAAATACACCGGACATACCAAAGACGAGTCCAAAATAATGTCTACCCTCTTGCTCCTAAAAGGGGGAGCACGCGAATATATGCGACATTGGATAACCACTATCAACGAAACGAACAAGGCACCAGGGACCTGGGCGGACTTCGTAGCAGAACTCCGCACAGCATACGAATCTTTGGACAAGGATGACAAAAAGCGAACGGAGCTAGAAGCCTTCGTCAAGAAGGACCATCGAGACTTCCGCAAGTTCGCAGAAGAGTTCCGTCCAAAGGCCACTGGCACGGGTTTCTCGGATCAAGACCTGATCGAGAAAATCAAGAAACATATACCAGAGAAGACGTGGCTGCTCATGTTGGCAGACACACCAAAGGACAAATGGTCCTCGAAATGGACCGAGTTCCTTACATTCGCTCTCCGGGTGTTCATGTCACTCCAACGAGAAGGTCACCATGCCAGGGCCGACAAGAACCCCAATGCCATGGAAATAGATAAGGCGGAGAGAAAGGGGAAGGCAAAATCGGGCAAAGCTCGCAGCGTCCAAGATGACAAGTTGGTTTGTGCCAACTGCAAGAAGAACAAACCAACGATCTTCAAATCGTCGAAGCACTTCGGCAAGTATTGCTCCGATTGTTTCAAACTCGACCATGTCAAGAAGCAGGCAGAGAAGGAGAAGGAGGCAGCCACGAAGAAGAAGGACGCGAAAGGCAAGGACGACGCCAAGAAGAAGGCAAAGTCGTCCAAGACGTGACAGGTCGTATTGGATTCTGCTTCATCCGATAGCGACATGGAAATCGACAGTGATGAAGATGTCAAGAAGAAGCACAAAAAGACCTCTTCCTCTAATACTAAGGGGAAGGGGAAGGAGACAGCTGCGCATATCAGCGACCGCAGCATCCACTCGGAAAGCAGGCCTTACGCATCTGAGTCGGAAGAAGAACTGGCCGAGATCCTCTCAAGGCTCAGGCGCCTGAGGGCCAGTAGATCTAATGAATCAAGGAAGGCAGGAGAGGGCTCTTCACAAAAGGATCTGAAGGGTTTTCTCACGGAGAATCTGTAGACAGCTCGTCAGAGTCCCCTGAACATTATATAAGACCTGTACATCTAGCACCCGGCTCAGACACTTCTGTAGATCGTCGCAATGCAGAAGAAAGTAATATAACCATAAAGAATTCATCTCTGAATCTATCATCTTTTTATCTACCAGTTACATTATGGGTGTACGGCAAAAAATCGAGCGCCGAAGCTCTAGTCGATTCAGGAGCATATTCCATGTACATCAGCAAGCGATTCGTAAGAAACAATCGACTTGCCACATCCAAGCTTAACACCACATATAAGGTGTATAACACCGACGGATCCCAAAATAAACATGGAGAAATAACCGACTATGTGAAAGCATACATCAAAGTCGGAGATCATGGTTCAACCCACCGTCTATTAGTCACCGACATAGGGAAATTAGACCTGATCATTGGGATGTCGTATCTCCGTCAACACAATCCGGAGATAAACTGGCAACTTGGAGAATGGAAATATTCCTGATGCCCTGAAACGTGTCACCACCAGAAGCTTCGTAAAAAACAACAAGCCATTGCGAGAGAGGAAGCTGAGGAAATCTCGCAACAAGCACAGCACATGGCTGATGAGGAGCCAATCGCATTCAAAATGTTCAATGGGCAAAACATTGATGCGACAAATCCTATCATCTCGTGGGTCGAAATGGATGACCCTGAAGCCGAACAAATAGCTCGCATGATTCTGCAACTCGCAGACTGCAGCTATGCTGAACCAGAGGAAAACCTGAATGAAGCGGCACCCCAGTCAAACACTGGCAGCCAGAATCAGGCTATTAATGAAGTAGAGTCTTGGAAAAAACTAGTACCAGATCATCTACATTTATTCGGTGATGTCTTCTCCAAAAAAGCATCAGAAAGAATGCCAACTCGAAAGCCATATGATCACGCAATCGAGTTTGAAGAAGACCATGTATTACCACGACCAAGCAAGCTTTATCCAATGAATCCTGAGGAACGAAATTCCCTGGATTCATGGATCGACGAAAATCTAGCCAAGGGCTATATTCGCAAATCGAAATCACCTATCGCAGCTCCTGTATTCTTTGTCAAAAAGAAGGATGGCACATTAAGACTGGTACAAGATTACCGAAAACTCAATGCAATAACCAAGAAAAATCGCTTCCCAATACCTCGAATAAGCGAGCTAATCGATCAGCTTAGCAATGCTTCCATATTTACCAAGTTGGATCTCCGTTGGGGATACAATAATGTTCGCATTCGCAAGGGTGATGAATGGAAGACAGCGTTTGTAACGCATCAGGGGTTATACGAGGCAACAGTTATGTTTTTCAGTTTTTGCAATGCACCAGCCACCTTCCAAAATATGATGAATGAGATCTTGGACGATCTTATTCGGGAAGGTCATGTGATCGTCTACCTCGATGACATCTTAATCTTCACTAACGATCTCAAACAACATCGGAAGATTACAAAAGAGGTACTAAAAAGATTGCGGGACAACGACCTTTTCGCAAAGCCTGAGAAGTGCTTTTTCGAACAACCATCGATCGAGTACTTGGGCATGATCATCGCAAAAGGAAGGGTCCAAATGGATCCACAAAAGGTCGCAGGTGTTCTCAACTGGCCTGAACCCAAGAAGGTTAAACAAGTACAAGCCTTTCTCGGATTCGCTAATTTCTATCGTCGATTCATCGAAGGATTTGCCAAAAAGTCTCGACTACTCAATATCCTGACAAGAAAGGATCAGAAATGGGTATGGAGCGAAGATCAACAACAGGCCTTTGATTCCCTCAAACGTGCCTTTACAACAGCTCCAATTCTGGCATTACTGGATGATACTCATCCATTCCGGTTAGAAACGAACTCAAGCGATTTTGCCACTGGCGCCTGCCTCGAACAACTCAAAGATGATGAGTTGTGGCATCCAATCGCATTCTACTCCAAAAGCCTCAATGAGGCTGAGCGGAATTACGAGATCTACGACAAAGAGATGCTTGCAATTATACGTGCACTCGAAGAATATCGACAGCATCTCGAAGGTCATCCGCTCCCAGTGGAAATTTGGTCCGATTACCAGAACTTGACCTATTTCAAATCAGCACAAAAGCTGACAAGACGGCAAGCACGATGGTCACTCTACCTCACACGGTTCAACATCCAACTACATCACAAACCAGGGAAATCAATGCATCGCGCCGATCCTCTGTCCAGGAGGCCAGATCATGAAGAGGGGGTAAATCTCGATAATTCTGACAAAACCTTACTCAAGCCGGAATATTTCTCGATTAAAGCAATCCAACATACCCACCTTGCAGTCGTCACAGATCATGATTTGGTGGACAAGATAAAAAAGGCACTTCAAGATGACAATGTGAACAAATCATATCAAGATCTACTCAAGAAAGGACAACGAGAGTTCTCAAAGGGACTCGAAGACTGGAACTTCGAAAGTGGGATATTACTTTACCGAGGCAAAGTCTACGTGCCAAAAGCAGATAACAAGGAATCACTTAGACGAGAAATCATCCAACGTCATCATGAAGCCGCCAGTGCAGGTCATCCAGGATGATGGAAGACCTATGAGATGCTATCTCGTAATTACTGGTGGCCAGGAATGTCCACATACGTCAAAAAGTATGTTGGTTCTTGCGACCTTTGTCAACGCAACAAAAACATCAATCAGCCCAAGTACAGAGATCTACAACCTAACGAAATTCCGACGGAACCATGGGAAATCATTTCCATTGATTTGATTACACAACTACCAGAGTCACATGGCTACAATGCGATAATGGTAGTAGTCGACCGATTGACCAAACGAGTGCACTTTTTTGCAATCACCAATGAATTCTCTGCAACAGACCTTGCTCGCACCTTCAATGAACGAGTGTGGACACAGCACGGTCTCCCGAGACAAATCATCTCGGATAGAGGTACTCAATTTGCAAGCGCATTATTCCAGGAAGTCTGCAAGCTACTTGGGATAAATTCAACTATGTCTTCGGCATATCATCCTGAGACAGACGGTCAAACGGAACGAATAAATCAATCGTTAGAACAATATCTTCGCATTTATACTGATAGACGCATGGAAGACTGGAGCACACTACTCCCAACCGCCGAATTCGCATATAATAACCAGGCATCCGAAGCCACAAAGAATTCTCCATTCTTTATCGAATACGGTCGACATCCACGTGCAGAACCAACAGTAATGGACTCCATTACACATAAGACATTAGATTCCATAATGCAGGCATGAGTAGAAGCGCAAGAGCAAGCGAAAGCAGCCTTATCCTTGGCAGCTGAACGCATGAAGTGGTACTATGATCAATCTGTATAACCACCGCCTTTCAAAGTCGGAGACCAAGTATTACTCTCCACTAAAGATTGGCAAACATTGGGAGCCAAATTGGCACAACGGAGAGATGGACCCTTCAAAATTGTAGAAAAACTAGGACCAGTTACATATAAACTACAGATGCCACGGCAATACGGTGTCCATCCAGTTTTTCACACATCAAAGCTCACGCTCTACCACGAAGATGAAATACCTGGATGCACACTTAGACCCCGTCCCTCTATCAAAAGAAAACTGGCGAAGAATGGGAAGTCAAGTACATAGTCGACTCTCGTGTCATTCATGGCAAACTTCAATATTTGGTACATTGGAAAGGCTACTCCAAAGCGGAAGAAACTTGGGAGCCAGCCGCTAACCTGAAGAAATCCCCACGTCTAATTCAAGAATTTCATAAGAAATATCCAGACGCACCGCAACCGATATCTCTAATTGATACAACTCCGGTCGATGGCGTTTTTCCACCAAGGAGAACAGGTCAAATTTATGACCCCGCCACTGATACTATTCAGATTTATGACCAGGATAGAGATGATTGGGATATGACAAGGGATCTTCAGGTTACATTCGACAATCCCAATGTAAAACCACCAAAATACGCCCACGAAGACAATGCTGGAATGGATTTAGCTGCATCCGAACCAACAACTATCCGAGCACGCTCGCGAGGATTAGTCTCCACAGGACTTCATTTCACAACACCTCGAGGAACATACGGTCGAATTGCACCCCGTAACGGGTTAGCCGTTAAGGGCATCGACACAGGTGCTGGTGTTATTGACAGAGGATATACAGGCGAAATCAAGATTTTGCTAATTAATAATACGGATGACGACTTCATAGTCAATACAGGCGACCGCGTTGCCCAACTCATCATTGAACGTATTATTACCCCTGTCGTTTCACTGGTTGATTACCTCAAACCATCAGATCGAGGACACCGTGGATTTGGTTCAACTGGCGATAACTACTTTCAGTCACCACGTCAAAAGCCAGATTTGGGACGAACTGTCTAGAGGAGGGGGTACTGTCACAGATTTTCACGTTTTCAACCTTCACGTGACCAAGATATTATATAATCCAGCGCTAGGCTGTTCAAAAAAGGAACGAACCGGTATGCGAAGTACTGACAGTCCTAGGCGCCCCGGAAGTCTAGGTCCAGTCATGTGACACATCACGTGATATCCATACATGTGACAAGTGGCGCAGGTATTAGGTAAGCTAACTTATACAGTAATATCATCCCACCAAAAAGGCACGGTCGGACTCTGGAGGAAACCATCGAAGGAATACATACGTCACCGGGGATATGTCCTTAGATAGATGGAAGTTCACATACTAGAATAGAACGATGCCACGCCACTGGCGATGTAGCCATTACAGGCCAGATAGTTCCATAGTCTTACTAAGTAGTTCGGATATTCGGCATGCATGACACATCCAGTCTGACAGGCAGTGG
>NW_024468655.1:0-8189 GCF_001632365.1 Laetiporus sulphureus 93-53
GAACAAGGGACTCATGAACGTACAGAAAATCCTGAAATTGAGGAAATGGAACCGTTGCGATGGTACAACAAGCAGCTCGCTGAGGACTTCAACCGTCGTAGCGTCCCTGCCAATAGTGATAAAGCCAAGCTCCACCGCGTGAAGTATGTGCCGATCCCTAGCTAAGTCGCTTGCCCTTGTTGACTAGTTCGCGTAGCCTCGGTGATCGGATCCGAGCTCCCATCACCAACTTCGACGAAGTCTGGTCATTTGCTTTCCTCGACAGTTGCCCATACCACACCATCAAAATACATTATCGGCCACGCGGTACGTGCATACTGCATTCACATTACCACGTAATCATTGACAGTCGCGATCCTTTAGATGTTCTGAAGAATGACTTCGACATCAACGTCGACCCTGAGCAACATGAATCTCGAGCAACGTCATCAAGGCGGATAGCCAAACGTCCCAAACGCTCGCCCACTCATGTTCGTGCCGGCTCGTCACCGCCGCACGCCAGGATGGAGGTACGTGAAGCGCAAACCGGTGCATGTCAGCGCAACTCATCTAATCTCCACTGCTCAGGAATTCATATATTCACACATGCCGCACGTGACTGTGCTAGCGCGTCCATCACAGGACATTAAAGCAGCATCGCAAGTCAGGACAGAGGTACGTGATGGGTAGGACTGCAAGACAGGTGAACTGATGTAGCCTCCATTACATAGCAACCGACGTCTTTAAACAAGGCGAACGCGACCTCGGCGGTAGTAGCGGTGGCACCCATCGACGAATATCTCCCCTCCATTGCACGTCAATGGGACCTACCCGACGTGTCTGCCGCGATGGCACCCGCAGCTCCACAAGAGTCAGACGTGAGCGGATGGAGTTTTTGCCAAGAGCCAGCAACTTCGAACGCGTCGAACATGATGGCACCTGTGCTTCTACAAGAGCCAGGCCCAAGCAGACGTAGCCCCAGCCAACAGCCAGCACCTTCGCAGTCGTCGAGCACGACGGTACCTGCGCCCCCACAAGAGCCAGCTGCAAACAGACGTAGCCCCAGTCCACAGCCAGCAACTTCGCATGCGTCGAGCGCGACGGCTTCTGCTGCTCCCCAAGAGCCAGGTGCAAGCAGGCGTAGCCCCAGCACACAGCCAGCAACCTCGCATGCATCAAGCGCGGTGGTATCTGCGTCTCCACAAGAGCCAGATGTAAGCAGACGTAGCCCCAGCCCACAGCCAGCAACTTCGCATGCGTCAAGCGTGACGAGCGCGACAGCAGCTGCGCCTCCACAAGAGCCAGATATGAGCAGACGCAGCCCCAGCCCACAGCCAGCAACTTCGCATGCGCCGAGCGCGATGACTTTTGTTGCTCCCCAAGAGCTTGGCGCAAGCAGATCTGGCCTTTCGCATGCGACGAGCGCGGAGGTATCTGCATCCCTACAAGCGCCAGATACGAGCAGACGCAGTCCTAGCCAGCAACCGGCAACTTCGCATGCGCCGAGCACGACGGCAGCTGCGCCTCCACAAGAGCCAGGTGCAAGCAGACGTAGCCTCAGCCCACAACCAGCAGCTTCGCATGCGTCGGTCGTGACGGCACCTGTGCCTTCACAAGAACTAGATGCAAGCAGACATGGCCCCAGCCCACAGCCAGCGGCTTCGCATACGTCGAGCGCGGTGGTATCTGTTTCTCCACAAGAGCCAGATGTAAGCAGGCGTAGCCCCAACCAACAGCCAGCAACTTCGCATGCGTCGAGCGCGGTGATATCTGCGCCTCCACAAGATCCAGATGCAGGCAGACTATCTCACCGAGCAGCGCGGCGCCGACGAACAAAGCGTCCAGAAGAGCAAGCAGCTGCGGTGCAACAGTCACGACAGGCGAGCCCTAGCACGGGTACCGCAACTTCCCGTGCATCTAGCTCGAGAGCAGCCGGTCGTCGCAGAGTCAAATCGAGGCAAGCGAACCCCGTTCATACAGTTCCGAGCACTGCTGCACCCAGCGCCACAAGTTCGAGGCAAGCGAGCTCTAGCACCGGTCACGCAGCGCAAGGTATAGCCAGCACGAGCGCGGCTGGTCGTAACAGTGCTCAACCAAGGCAGGCGAGCCCTGTTCTCGCAGGTCCGAGCACTGCTGCTCCCAACGTCGCGAGTTCGAGCCAAGCGAGTCCCGTTGCCCCAGGTCCCTCCCAAGCCGCTCCGAATCCAACGGCACACAACAATGCAGATGGGAACATTCGGAGACCCAAGCGCAAAAGGACCGTTCCCCTCCATGTCAGGGTTCCTTCGTACATGTTGAGGCCCGGCCACGTGCTTGATGTACGTTGCGTCCATCCAGCTGATTCGATGTACATTTTCTCACAAATGCATCCCGCATATGCAGGCCGAGGACACTCGGGAAATCATCGAGCTGGCAAAAAAAGTCTGTGACATAAAAGATGACCCGTTCGAACGCTTCCGGGTAATGTCCCCCCTTCTGCGATCCTGTTCTCGGCTGCGCATGCTGACGCGCGTCATGTTCGTTTGTTGCAGGGGGACCCCGCTGGCCTACGCAAGTTCCTGAAGGAGGAGAACAGGCGAGAGAGGGAGGAGATCCGGACTGAGGAAAGGGAGCGCAGCAGAAAGCTGCGGAATCTCGAGCGGAGAGTAAACTTTGCGCGGAGGCAGGTCAACGCGATGATTCGCCCCCGCCCG
Source organism: Laetiporus sulphureus 93-53 (assembly GCF_001632365.1). Taxonomy (NCBI): domain Eukaryota; kingdom Fungi; phylum Basidiomycota; class Agaricomycetes; order Polyporales; family Laetiporaceae; genus Laetiporus; species Laetiporus sulphureus. Next base: position 2,673 of record NW_024468655.1, read on the forward strand.
CCCCGTCCCGAAATGGATGGCCCCGTCATTGTTGCTATTAATCCCTAGATAGATTGATGCGCGTGGTAGTTTTGATGTGTGTTGTGTGATGTCTTTGTTGCTTCGGTGCTTGGGATTTGTCGTGTGTGCCGCGTGTATTAGTAGGTAGTTCTTTGTGCCCGTGTGTGATGTGCGAGATTTTGTGTTAGTAGTTTGTACTTAGTAGTAGTACTGGGAGGAACTCGAAGTTCGCGGCTACTAGTGGCTCGCTGACGTTGCTTTTCGCTTGCCTTGTATAACAAGGGGACAATGAACGAACAAAGTGGTCCATGCATACGCCCTTCACAGACAGACCGATGAGCAAAAAGCATTGACCCCGGCTACACAGGAGGACAAGTAATCAAAAAGCGTATAAGTTCCAACCATAATGCAGAGCTACATTCGTATTATACGTTCACAAGGATGCCTTCTTTTGCTGCAGGAGTTGGTTTTGAATGATCAACATTAACGCATAGAACGTCTCAATCCTCTACAGAAGACAATCAGGTACACTCCTACCCATAGAAGCTAAAGATACTCACCGGCATCGGCACGCCCTCCCGGCGGCCCATTCTCACCAGTTCACCGAGAATGACTTCCACCTCCGTCGGGCGGCCATTCTCGACGTCCACGAGCGTGCTCGCGCGATGGTTCGCCTCGGGACGCGCGTGCAGCCGCGACGTGTTCACGAGCGTCTTGTGGACGATGTCCGGGTCGATCCCAGGAGACCCGGACTCGGACGGCGGGAAGAGCACCGTGCCAAGCGCATACACCTCGTTCATCGCGTCGTACAAGAGCGGGATGGCGTATGCGCTGATGGCGGGGGACGCGCTGGGGATGTCGGCGGTGGCGAGAGCCGAGGGCGTCTGCGGCTCTTGGGATGGGCTACTTGGCTCGGGAGGGGGAGGAGCGGTCTGCGAGGCGCCGGGCGCGAGGTGTGGTGGGCGGAAGACTGCGGTGAGCGGAAAGCGCGTGAGGGCGGCTGTGATACCGAGGCAGGCGTTCCAAAAGTTTTTGGAATATCTGACGCGTTGGATTTCGGGGACGACGGTCGTCTCGGTACCGCCCGCTGCGAGGATGTGTGCGAAGTCTTCGAGAATGGCAGTTTCTTCGGGCGTGTTTTCGGTGTTAGTCGTGGTGGGGCGGTACATGCCTAGCGATACGCGATCCTAAGGCGAAGCAAGCGATCAGTATATGAATATTGAGAGCCGTAGGTGGGTCAAAAAAACTAACAAATTCAGAATGTTCGACGGTGTTGCTGTTCAGCATGCCCGTGCCGATCCAAACAGCAGTGCTGATGATCCTGGGCTCTTCGGAGGCATTAAGCTTCTTCAGCGCATGGTACAGATCGACCTCGACATTGAGGCCATTCTGCATCAGAACATATGTCGGCTGCGGATACTTGTCGGCATACTCGGGCTGCAGCAGAGGTTCCAAAAGGGTCGAGGTGCGTATGAGCTCAGGGATCGCCTTTGTCGTGATAACGACATAAGAGTATGGGCGGTCGAGGGCTTGCGCGACAGACGGGAAAACTGTTTCAGTAATTGATCGGTTAATGCGGGGTGACTTCCGACAGAACGGAGGATGGTACACGTACGCCTATCTGGCTTCCAGCCCTGGAGCTCGCCATACTTGCGGCTCTTGATGTATAACCCGTGAGCTTCCAGCCCTGGAGCTCGCCATACTTGCGGCTCTTGATGTATAACCCGTGAGCTTCGCGTTGGTCTCACGTCAGGGCCGCCTCCGAGATCACATTGTACAAGATGACGATACGGACCGTTAACGGCATCGTAATTACTCCTTGCTACGGCAGTGACCCGAGCAACGCCACTTCTCTTCAAAATTAAGGAATCTGTGCTACCACAGGAGGGCTCAGATGACTGGGAAAGCAGATAACGAGTGCTGGTTACATATTGCACCTACCGCGCCGAAACCAACGAGCAGGACGTCTTTAAGGTGAGAAGCCATTTGTATCGATCTGGTTATCCTGCGCGGCCAGGTGCACTGCTGAAGGAAGAAAGGACTTGCGCAATGCGTGTGGCAGTAGTCAACCCGCGATTCTGATCGCATCAACCACTTTGCACCTGTGATCATGCTCGCCGCCAATCTCTCGTGGGCAGACAAGGCAATCCTTTAACTTGCGCGGGCTCCCGGAGATCCTTACTCGCCGTTACTATGATAGCAAGGCTGAAACAAGGTTGAACGGCATCGGCGGAGCGGCCGTCTTAGTATATATGCATGATTCCCCGACCATACTGTACATTGCTGTCTGCTAGCAGCGCACCGACATGGCGATGGATCCCACCTCGTTGAAGCAACTCAAAACGCGCCGCGGCATCAACTACAGCTACTTTGTCTCGACTGGACAGCCTTCTAGTCTAACTTTGCTCCTGCTTCATGGCTTCCCCTCCACTGCATACGACTGGCACCTTCAGGTTCAATTCTTCGCCAAGGAAGGATACGGTATCATCGCGCCTGATCTGCTTGGCTCTGGAGCCGCTGGATCCATTGCTCTACAAGCAGAGCGAGATGAGTAAGGATATCATTGACATCCTCGATGCCGAGGATGTCGAGAAGGCTATCGCGATCGGACACGACTGGTACGACGTGCCCTGTTAGAATACCGTTGGACTCACGTTTTCTGGAATGGGTGCAGGGGGTGTGCCTTGGTGTCGCGTCTCGCGAATTATTTCCCCGAACGCTTCATCGCGTTCGCGTTCCTGGCTGTTGGATACATGCCCCCTTCCGTCCCCTTCGACTACGAGGCTGCCTTGGCCATCACTAAACAAATCTTAGGATATGAAGCGTACGGATACTGGGAGTACGTAGCGGCAAGTCTTCTGAGGACGCTCCTCATCCAATCGTGTACAGGTTCTTTGTGAGGGATGAAGAAGCAGACCAGATAATCAAAGACCATGTATGCGGTTTGACTGTCACAGTTTCAAATCTCGACTGATCGACTAATCTCTCTGCACAGTGGGAGTCGTTTTTGACGCTCTCATACCCGTCCGACCCCACCATCTGGCGCACGCACCTGTGCCCTCGAGGCGGTATCAAAGCACACCTGTTAAGCGGAGATATTGCTCCATCTCCATCCTACCTGACCGAAACTGCAAGTTCTAATCTCCCTCTATGGTCATTGCACACTGATGGCCTTTAAAACAGGACAAGAAAGCCATCTCGACCGCCATCCTTTCCGGTGGTCTTAAAGGAGCCTTCAACTGGTACCGGATCATGCTCGACGGTATCACGGACTCAGACGACAAGCGTATGCTCTGCTATTCTTTTAACTTCACGCCGCTTTAGATCTGATACTTGTGACAGAGATATCAGAGTCGAGGCAGACTATCACGCAGCCGGTGTTCTTCGGCGCGGCAAATCGCGACTACGTCTGCGTGCCGGCGCTGGCGCTGGCGCGTATGAAAGAGTTTTGTCCGGACTTGACTGTGAAGGAGTTTGATTTAGGGCATTGGGTGCAGCTCGAGGCTCCAGACGAGGTCAATTGCGAGTTGGCGGCTTGGATTCAAGGGGTGACGAAGGCTAAATTGTAGATCGCGAACTGTACAATTGATCGAAATGCATGTGTATCTGTGTTGGGTCTTTCAAAGAGTGCCCACAATAGATGTAATTGAACGTGACTCATCCGCTACTCGGTCCGGGACACTACACATGGCATCCCACCCTATGCACCGTGCAAGAGACGACGGACATCAGAAACAAACCAGGCGGTACTCACAACATCAGTACCTGCACCAGTGCCCAAGTATCACGCTCCATCTTTAGCGCCTCCAACTCTGGTGTCAACGGCTCCTGCGGTGGTTTTTCCGCAACAGACTGGGCAAATCTGGGACGAGAGCAGACGAAGGTTAGACAAACTCGGGTATTCGAGGGACAAGCACGTACTGCTCTCGGCACAGGCGGTGCATGCATGCGACAAAGCCCTGCTCGTGGTTCAATATTTTGTTAAGATCGTCCTTCGACTTTGAAATAGCGAGTGCCGCTCAGAGCAGGAAAAGGGTTAAAGCAGAGCAGGATACGAGTCAGAGAGAGCAGGATACGAGTCAGAGCAGAGTACAGGCGAGCCATCAAGTGCGTTGTGGCCAAGATCTTGAGCTTCCTCGTCACGTGTACGTGTACGGTCATCGCGATATCGCAGACCACTATCAGCCGCAGCGCCCCAGGACTCAGTACTCAATACTCATGCATCATGGGTCAGTTAATGACAACTGCCAAACTACGAGAGGTACCTGCACTTTCTTGATGCCCAGTTCACTGTCTCGACGTACCTTAGGATCATCATACCGACACTCTCGGTGCCGAGCGTGAACAGCAGATGCGGAAGGATAAGCGGAAAGCGTGGTATTCATCTAGTGCGTGGCACTCACCTATCTTGTGTGTCCTTACACTGACCGATTCTGTTGTGACACTCCCGGACATAGCTTATGGCCGAGCGATGGTCATCATAGACGACCCAGTCAAATCGTTCATCCGAAACGAACTGAATCTTGCATCCGAGTTCGAGTTCGTTGGGGATTACTTGATGGCATTTGGTTGCAGGAAAACACAAGACATGCATGTTTTCACAGCATATGGGCCGGTGGGATGGAGGGTGTTCTTCAAGTGGATGACTACCCGTATTGAGACGAAGCGGAGATATGGCAAAGTGGAGCTTGCGGACCTTGATCAAGATCACAGGGACACAATGTGGGATGCATTGATGGTGCGACATATGTGCTACAGTCAGCAGAACACCAAGGGATCCCTCGAGATTGCAAGTTCAGCAAACGGTCCCGACGTCATCTCCACCTTTCTTCGTCACCTCCGACGCTCAAGGAGGCGATACACGAAGGCTTTTCTTGATGCAGGCATAGATGATGAGGGCAAGCTGAATGACCTTAGCGACGCCATCATCATGCAGGATTCCGAATATCTCGAGCTCATACGCAAGAAGCTCATGGGGAAGGGGGAAATGGCGTGGATGGATTGGCTTTTAGTTAGGGAGGCATTGTTCGAGAGGGGCCAAACCTTGATGGCTAGCAGAATACGTACACGCTGATACAAATGCTCAATGTATCATCGCTATGATAGTTGATCTCTGTAACGGCAGCCTTAGAGCACGTCTACAAACCCCTCCGTGCGCCATACGAAGCACCTGCTGAGTATCCTTACATAGTACAGTTCACCACTTTTGGCTTCACTTCCACCACCAAACTGCAGCATTGGACAATTCATCTCGATGATGCTTGTGGACGACTAGGCTTTGTATCTTTTTCTGTCATTACAACCGGATCGGCTGGTTGAGTGCTGGCGGTGGAATAATCGTGCTCCCAATCGTCGACTGGCTTACGCTCGGTGCTGGCAGTACACTTTCTGATCCATCACCCAATTGATAGCATTGGTCGCCTTCTTAGGATATGTCCAGCCCTAGAATCGTCCAAACAGCTGTTGTACACATGCATCGCCGCAAGTCGAGCAGGGACGAGGACGATAGTGTCCTTG
>NW_024468656.1:0-3574 GCF_001632365.1 Laetiporus sulphureus 93-53
CAGTAGCGTCTGTGCTATGCTTTTGTTTGTTGCGGACCCGGTGCTGTGCCAATCGCGCCAGTGGAGACACGAATTGACTCCTCTGCAACACATATGCAAGGCCTTGAAGTTAGCCTCAATCCACGACGTGCTTTTTCCTCCCGTCGTTTGAAGGTGACCAAGATTATGTGGAACCCTTTGCATCCTCTTCCCGCGCCGCCTGACTTTGGCGAGGGTGAGGTAGTTCCAACGAGAGAAGCTTCATGAGTGTATATCTCAACTTTCATGCATTTCAACACCGTCCGTGCAGCAAGCGCAGAGCTAATCTAGATCTATCCTACATTCTCTGGGCAGCCTAATAGCACCCAGCTGCCGAGCGGCGCGGGTTTAGATAGTGTGATCGCACCAATGATACGCTGGCCATTTGCAACAGGTGGATTTCCAGACTACTCTTGGGCTGGCTCGGTCCATTTCTGAAAGTGGGCTTCTCGCGTGCCTTGCAAAACGATCGCAAGTATTAAATTGGCTTGATGTGTTGCTGAAGCTTACTCGGCCAGATTTATGGCAACTTCCTCCTGAACGACTCACAGACGTCCTCACAGATGTCGTGGAACGAGAGTTTTATGCACGATGTTCCCCGTATAAACGCCCCCGGTTCCTACGACAAGCAGAAACGAACAAGAACGATAGGCTTATTTCTGAACAGTCGGCACGATTTGTTACGATTGAAGACGAGAAGCGTATTTCCGATACGAAACCGGTCATTGACGAGAAGAAAGACATAGATGTCGAAGCAAACGCTACCGCTACCGAGGAGTTGTCGCAAAGAACGGAAACGTCTGATACAGATCACAGGTACGACGAATCGCTGCTCAAAGCGCTGCACAACGCGTACCTCAACCTTTGGTGGACAGCTGGCTTTTTGACTCTCGTCGGCAGTATGTCGTTGAACATTCGCTGTCATACATCCCTAAAGGCTCGCTCATCACCTCCTAATTGTTAGCCATGCTAAACACACAAGCCGCTCGTGAACAAAGTGATTCTGACATGGCTCAAAGACGGGTATATCTACCTGGAAGCTCCCTGAATCCGAGCGTGTAGTGATCGACAAACCCAAGGGTGTCGGATATGGAGTTGGGCTTGCGTTCGCGCTATGTCATGCAAGGTAAGCTCACCTTCAACTACCATGGTCGGTCTGTTGAACACCGTCGTAATCAGAGGCCTCCAGTCTGGTAATATATCCTCTCATCGTGTAAGATTCGTACTGATACTCCGCTCGACATGCAGACATGTGACTACTCGCTTAAGTAAGTGTTTGATCTTCCTCCGATGTCTAAAAACATTCTGACTGATTTATGTTCTTTAGATTATTGGTACCATTATGCCTCAGCGCTAGAGCGCGGCTGGAACATAGCATGGGCAACATCACGACCATGATCTCTACAGATGCAACCCGTCTGAAGAAGAACAGGTACTATGCTCACAAGTAGGAGGTGCGTGGACACGTCGTCTGTTCTCAGCTAATTTGAGCCCCCTCACAATAGTCTGTGGATCGCTCCTTTACAGATCATTATTGGAGTAGCTCTTCGGTTAAAAGCTGTGAGTAGACTCCTTCGATGGGATATTCCACATAGCTTAGACGATCCCTGTGAATAGCTGGGTTATTCTGGACTCGTCGGTTTCAGTGTACGTGGACACGTCTTGACGCACTGTATTTTCGCGCTCACTGGACTTTATTCAGGTCATGATCCTCGGCCTCCCTGCGGAGTTGATTTGCGCGTTTGCCTTGTTTAAGCAGTGTAGCATGGGTGTTGTGCTGACGGACAAGCGTGTGCGGGCCATCATCGAGGTCCTCCCTATTCTCAGAATTTACTACGTTTTGCATTGACGTGATCGTCGCGGTCATAGGTTCTATTAGGCATTCGGCTCATCAAATTCTTTTCATGGGAAGGCTTTTTCGCACACAAGGCCTCTACTACTGGGCAGAAGGAAGTACACCGGGTGCGTTTTCGTCAATCCCCGCCTTTGCCTCGTCAGCTCATCTGGACATCGCTCGTAGTCTCGCTCTAGCCAGCCTGATAAGTGTGGTCACCATGATACCAGTCCTGGCTGCTGTCCTCTCATTCGTAAATTAAGTCTCATTCGTAAGTTGAGTCTCATACGCTGATGGGTTAGAATGTGCTACCACGTGGCACAACCGTAGATCACCTACGCCTTGAGCGGCCACACTTTGAATGTCTCGATCATCTTCACGTCGCTGCAGTTTCTCAACGTACATCGGCATCATCGCGTTCATCTGGCCAACCCATCAGACTTTACAGATCATTCAGATGCCGCTGATAACCCTACCGATCGTCCTCGCACACGCCACGGACTCCGTCGTCGCTCTAAAGCGTATCCCCAAATTTCTCCTAGTAGAGGAGCTCATCGAACCATAAACGATCGACTCGTCTAATAAATATGCCATAGATGTCGAGGGCGACTTTACCTGGGACACAGCGCACAAGCCTGCAGAAGAGAACATTTCAGACACGAATGCGAATGCATGGAACAGACTTCCTGAGCGCCTTCCCCCGCCTCGAAAACCCGAGCGTCGATTTCGTTGTCTGGGAAAGCGCAAGAAGGATTCGCGTGATAATAAGGGCGAGCTCGGCCAGGCTCCTCAGGAAGGCGCGGCCAGCGCTGCTGATGATGGGAAGAAGAACGAGAAGCCCTTCGAGTTGAAAGGCTTACTCAAGTCCCGAAAGGATATTTTGTTGCTATCCGGCTCTGGAAAGGTATAGTCTGATTAGGGCATTTATTCGTTTTTTAATCATCTCAACTGTTGTGTTCGCAGAGCTCTCTGCTGCATGCGTTGATCGGTGAGATGCGGAGAGTCAGCGGTCATGTAGGTTTCACGCGTGCTGCTTGACGTGTTTTTCGCTGCTCACGCTCTACAGATAGGCCATGTTCTCTTCGCAGATAGCCTATGTCCCTCAGACTCCGTGGATCATCAACGCCACGACAGAACATCACCTTTGGCCAGCCGGATGATGACCAGAGGTGAGACCGCAACCTGTCCTTCGGCATGATGAATGTGTATTCATTTGCCTCGACTCCTATTCAGATTCTGAGAGGTGGTGAGAGCCTGATGCCTCGAACGCGATCTCGAAATGCTTCCTCAAGTGAGAATACGGAGATAGGAGAGAGAGGTATCAACTTGAGTGACAAGTTCAATATGAACGCGCTCCATGCTCACATTGAAACGTGCCATCAGGAGGCCAGAAAGTGAGCGTCATTTGACCTGTGCAGAAACCAGTATCCAGACCAATATTTTCAGGCCCGCATGTCATTGGCACGAGCTGCATATGCTGGTGCGGATACTGTGCTCATGGATGACGCGCTGAGTGCTGTTGATGCCCACACCGGCAAGCGAATACTGGAGGATTGCTTCACAAATGGTCCGCTAGGATTGAAGTCTCGTGTGCTCGTGACGCACGCACTGCAACCTTGTTGTGAAGACGGACTACGTCTACATTATGGACAACTGCGCGATCGTTGAGCAGGGGACTTTCGGTTTAAGGTGTTACATGTCGACTGGATTGGTGCAAAAGAC
>NW_024468656.1:5209-7940 GCF_001632365.1 Laetiporus sulphureus 93-53
CTGCTAGTGAGGTCAATGGTCGACCCGTCCCTCAGCACCTGAACGGTGCCGGGTGCCGTATCGGTTGTTCGGAGGGAACAGGGAGGGGTGTAGTTGGTCAGTCTATTCTTTCTGTATCACTGCAGACATGAACTCGGGTCGATCGCAGCATCCCGCCCAATTGATGCGTATACGGTGGTTGAGATCAGCCCGGTGCTGCTGTTCTCCTCCGAAGAGTATGAAGCACATGGGAAGTATACCGTGCTCGATCCATATACTTTCAGGTGGCGAGATGGGCAGATGGCATTGGCGTTGGGACTCGGTGCGTCTCTTTTTACGCTTCGCCCTTCTGAGACCATGACATCTCGAAATAACGCATTTATCAATCGTGCTAAATCTATGCATCCAATCAGGATCACTCTTTAACCACTCCCAAAGTCCCAATGTTTCCTACATAATCAACACCAAGACAGAGTCGATTCGGTACACGACGATGCGGCGCATTGAGACAGGCGAAGAGCTGTGCATATTCTACGGTCACAAGCTCTGGTTTGACGTGATGGATGATGGGGCTGGTTCTGGTGACGTTGAAGAGGAGGAGGTAGATGATGGATGGGGAGGGCTGGCAAGGCTGAATGCCAACGAAAGAAGAAGTGAGATTGAGGACGATAGCTGGGCGAAGAGTGATGCGCAGAGTATAGATGGGAGGAAGGAAACCTTCGAGTCACTCTTCAAGAGAGGAGGTCCGGACGAGGTCGTTCCTGAGGAGCAACTGCCGCTCACGCGTGTTAAACTGACGGACGATGAGGAGGAAGAGGAGCTCAGCGCCGTTCATACCGGTAGGTCGACGCTCGATGCACGCCCCGCAATTTACGTACGCTTCTGACATTGCGCTTTTCAGAGTGCGCTTGGGTGGTGGATATCCCTGACGCTCGGCATATAACCACGATGTTAAAGTACGTCCTATTGTCATACAACCCACATTTTCACGCTCAGTCCCTGCTGCAGATGGTTGAAAGCTTCAGGCCTTGACACACCCTCTCTCCCGCACCTAAAGCGGATCCGCGAAGTCGATGCCATCTGTACCCTCATTCTGACCTATACATCTCTCTCCCCTTCTTGCCCCGCACTTCCGGCCGATCTCCCGCTTCCTGCACCCTACATTCTTCCGGTGCCCAGCTCCGCCGCCATCACGTCTACCTCCCTCTCGCTTAAGAACACCTTCTGGCCGACTATGTTCACGTCTCGGCGTAAGCTCGCTCCAGAGGCGTGGACGCGTAGGCGGGCGCTATGGGCATGTGAGAGGATGCTCAAGGTAGTGAAGGAGGCACAGAAGGCGGGAAGCCGGGGCGAGCTTCCTGTAGCGGCGTATGTACCGGCACCGTATGACGAGGAGACGAGGGAGGCAAGTCGGATGAGGAGGGAGTTCGTGGAGTATGATAGGAGGAGATCCGCATGCCATCCGTCAAGGCATGCGGTGATGAATGTCATACGTGCAGTGGCGGACTATCGCACGTCGTCGTCGTCGTCGTCGTCCGAAGCCCCTTCACTCAGCCTCGAGACAGAGCCAACTCCAAGCCCGTCTATGGACTTGCTTTCCGCAGACTCTTCTTCTACAACGCTCCCCTCACCTCAAACGCGCAATGGCTCACACTATCTGCTCACGTCGCTCACCCTTTTCACATCGCACGAGCCATGCGTTATGTGCAGCATGGCGCTGCTGCACTCTCGCGTGCGCGAGGTGTTCTATGCGCGGCGAATGCCGCAGACCGGCGGATGCGGCGGTATAGCATGTGTGCCCGCGTTGGAGGGTGTAAATCATCGGTTCGGGGTGAACGTGTGGAAAGGCGTTGTGATAAAAGGGAAACAGGCGGGGGAGGGGTTGGATGCGTAATTCCCTCACCGCCACTGAAGGTGAGATCCCGACACAGAAAACGAACACTACACAAGTTGATTAGTAGATAATATATTTTAGTATGCTTCAAGATTCTGCACATTGTCATCGTACATTGCAAGATTGCTCTTGCCCATTGTATCATCGCTTGTTCACATCGGAGATGAGCAAGCAGACAGCTGCAGAGGCAAGCGTCTCAGCATCTTTTCGTGTCACTAAGCTGACAGTGGCCAGTGATTAGCAACAGAGGCACTCCGTCTCCTGGTTGAGACTCATGCTCTACTGCTGTCGAAGCACTGCAATCCAACAGCCTCCGGATGCTAGTTCCTCGCCTGCTGCGGCACCCGTCTGTTCCGTGCCACATAAATTTTTTTGTCACTGCTCGCGTTTGTCTACACGTCTACGACGGAGGTCGCCCTCGCACTTCTACCACGAAAACCCGCATACAAGGCCACACTCGCGCTTCTCCGAGATCGGGGGGGAAGGGCAACGTCACTGCATCGACTTCCTGTGCAATGCTCCTTGACGCCCATGTGCGACGCTCGCGGAGGAAGCATGATTGGTGGTGATGGGGTGCTTGAGGCGGTAGATGCATGAGCGTCCGGTTTCCAGGACCGGCCACTACCTTGTGCGCACGAGGCGCGGTGCACGACTTGGTCGACAAAGCAGAGCAGGGCTTCCCCGGCGACACCTGTGCTGCCGTCTGGAATCGATGCATCTCTGACAGAAGGATGCTAGAGGACCCGCTAGCAGACGTGACGAGCATGATTGAAGACAATGGAGACATGGAGGCGATGGCGATGAGGTGAGGAGTTCGGTGACGATGAGTGGGATGAGCTCGGATTAGGTTAATGTCTG
>NW_024468657.1:0-8001 GCF_001632365.1 Laetiporus sulphureus 93-53
TTCTCATCTCTGCTACGCCTATACACATAGTGTCACCAGTGCCCACTTGCAAGGCACTGCTTTATCATTTGATCATTTGTTTGCCCACTCCACTTCGACTATCAGTCAGTAAGTGTTTGATCTTTGAAGTCATAGGCTTAGTCAGCGCTTTGCGTCCTAAGTTTGTGATAGAAGAATAAGTCTGATCTCACCTGCCTCGAGTGCCCGCTCAGCGCGCTCGCCGCAGTGTTGCGTCTTCGCACGTCCACCCGCACGTTATCGGTGTCATATCTTCACCTGCCTCTCCGGCAGACGCCGACTCTACCAGCGTAAGCTGCCCTAAGGCATTGCGCAGCACCGACAGTATCATCCGTCATCCTCGAGCGAGAACTCCGATTGAGTTCTACGAGCAGTGGCCCATAAGACCCCTGCCAAGGCCAGGACACATTTCTATGGGAGGTCAGCCCCCGCGCGGCAACAGCTCAGTTTCTATTATCCAGACTCCATCGGTCAGGTGACCGACTCTACCTGCAGGACCTCCGGGTCCAGATCATCTCAATCAAGGGACATACGTTGAGACTCCTCTAGAGTCTCATTACATCTATCCTCTCGCCGTCTCCATTATCTCCACTCAGCGAGTCGAAGGTACCCTTCGACAAGTCCATCTATTCCTCACCAAACGATACCGTCGTCAGCTCGACGACCATGACATCCTCGACATCGAGCTACTCATCCGAAAGCTCGAACTCACCTGCACAGACATTGCGGAATTCAAACTTCCCTTCGTACACCAACACGTAGTACGCGCCTTTTGCGACTACGTCCAGGAAAGGAAGCGTCAAGGAGGAGAAGCGCATTGGATAATCAGAGATATTATTCAGCAGTATCGTCTAGGGATACAGGTGACTGGGAGACCCCTGTAATTACATACATTGTATATGTCTTCATTCGGCGACTCAAATCAATCTAGCTATTCGAGCGAATCTGGCGATTCTAACGATCTAAATAACTTCGAGCACATAAATCCGGTCAGACACACATTCGATTACCTTTGGGACGAGATACCACGCGCACTTCACGACAGAGCAGCAGAACTCTTCGTCACATACGAAGATACTTTTCACATCGACTATCACGACGTCTACCATCTTTCGGCTCTCCAACTCTACACAGAATTCGATTAGAGAAACGTCGCGGTACATATCTGCTATATCCCTATTGCGGGCGAAGAACCCGAAGAACGTGTAACCGAAGCATATGATAGCTTCGTCGACTGGCTTGAGGAGACCGAACGAATTTGCGACATCCATCATAACCACCAGTGGGCAGCGGCCAGGGATAAAACTAAATTCCTGTGGCAGCCCTTCGTCAAGGTTATATTCAACAGCGTGTGGGTATTAGAACACACACGTGGAAACTGGCAAATCGTTCGATCGGCAGTAATTGTTCATAATCATCTTACCAAATTTGAGGACCATCTACGCGAAATAGAGGAAGAAAATTAAAATGTCTCAAACTCCAACCCCACGCAATCCAAGTTTTTCTCGAGCTCCGTCTCTGGAGCTCCCCGCACGTCTAAATGTAATATTACAACCTCCAAATCCAATTGTTCGGCAAGCCCTCGCCGACACCGCACCCCCTGACGCCCACATACCCGATAATGTAAAAAATTGGGTAGTCGATCTCGTCACCAACATCGTAGAGCAAACGCGCCGAGACACAGTGGCGCACTACGAACATTTGATTGCGCAACAATCAAATCTCGCTCAACAAAACACCACGGAGTTCCACACTAGGACGGTCTTTCTAGACCAACATCATCAACAATCCGAATCTCGAATATCAGATTTGGAAAAAACATCAGCAGCATTGACTACTGAAACAAATGCCATACGTACAACACAAGGCATACTTGACGAGCATAATGAGGAACTCTCACAAACGTTGGAAGACCTGAAGAAATCACACGATCGACTGAGGACATGGGCAGCAACAATGGGAAGGAAGGCAGGGCAAGGTGGTGGTAATGTCGCGGACACGGACGACGACGATGATGAAGTCATGTTCGGTCGCAAGGGAAAAGGCATAAAAATTGACCAGCCTGAAAAATATGGTGGCAATAAGGACGGAGTCAATCTCGACGATTGGCTCGAACAAGTTATGCTCTGGTTGAAATACACCGGACATACCAAAGACGAGTCCAAAATAATGTCTACCCTCTTGCTCCTAAAAGGGGGAGCACGCGAATATATGCGACATTGGATAACCACTATCAACGAAACGAACAAGGCACCAGGGACCTGGGCGGACTTCGTAGCAGAACTCCGCACAGCATACGAATCTTTGGACAAGGATGACAAAAAGCGAACGGAGCTAGAAGCCTTCGTCAAGAAGGACCATCGAGACTTCCGCAAGTTCGCAGAAGAGTTCCGTCCAAAGGCCACTGGCACGGGTTTCTCGGATCAAGACCTGATCGAGAAAATCAAGAAACATATACCAGAGAAGACGTGGCTGCTCATGTTGGCAGACACACCAAAGGACAAATGGTCCTCGAAATGGACCGAGTTCCTTACATTCGCTCTCCGGGTGTTCATGTCACTCCAACGAGAAGGTCACCATGCCAGGGCCGACAAGAACCCCAATGCCATGGAAATAGATAAGGCGGAGAGAAAGGGGAAGGCAAAATCGGGCAAAGCTCGCAGCGTCCAAGATGACAAGTTGGTTTGTGCCAACTGCAAGAAGAACAAACCAACGATCTTCAAATCGTCGAAGCACTTCGGCAAGTATTGCTCCGATTGTTTCAAACTCGACCATGTCAAGAAGCAGGCAGAGAAGGAGAAGGAGGCAGCCACGAAGAAGAAGGACGCGAAAGGCAAGGACGACGCCAAGAAGAAGGCAAAGTCGTCCAAGACGTGACAGGTCGTATTGGATTCTGCTTCATCCGATAGCGACATGGAAATCGACAGTGATGAAGATGTCAAGAAGAAGCACAAAAAGACCTCTTCCTCTAATACTAAGGGGAAGGGGAAGGAGACAGCTGCGCATATCAGCGACCGCAGCATCCACTCGGAAAGCAGGCCTTACGCATCTGAGTCGGAAGAAGAACTGGCCGAGATCCTCTCAAGGCTCAGGCGCCTGAGGGCCAGTAGATCTAATGAATCAAGGAAGGCAGGAGAGGGCTCTTCACAAAAGGATCTGAAGGGTTTTCTCACGGAGAATCTGTAGACAGCTCGTCAGAGTCCCCTGAACATTATATAAGACCTGTACATCTAGCACCCGGCTCAGACACTTCTGTAGATCGTCGCAATGCAGAAGAAAGTAATATAACCATAAAGAATTCATCTCTGAATCTATCATCTTTTTATCTACCAGTTACATTATGGGTGTACGGCAAAAAATCGAGCGCCGAAGCTCTAGTCGATTCAGGAGCATATTCCATGTACATCAGCAAGCGATTCGTAAGAAACAATCGACTTGCCACATCCAAGCTTAACACCACATATAAGGTGTATAACACCGACGGATCCCAAAATAAACATGGAGAAATAACCGACTATGTGAAAGCATACATCAAAGTCGGAGATCATGGTTCAACCCACCGTCTATTAGTCACCGACATAGGGAAATTAGACCTGATCATTGGGATGTCGTATCTCCGTCAACACAATCCGGAGATAAACTGGCAACTTGGAGAATGGAAATATTCCTGATGCCCTGAAACGTGTCACCACCAGAAGCTTCGTAAAAAACAACAAGCCATTGCGAGAGAGGAAGCTGAGGAAATCTCGCAACAAGCACAGCACATGGCTGATGAGGAGCCAATCGCATTCAAAATGTTCAATGGGCAAAACATTGATGCGACAAATCCTATCATCTCGTGGGTCGAAATGGATGACCCTGAAGCCGAACAAATAGCTCGCATGATTCTGCAACTCGCAGACTGCAGCTATGCTGAACCAGAGGAAAACCTGAATGAAGCGGCACCCCAGTCAAACACTGGCAGCCAGAATCAGGCTATTAATGAAGTAGAGTCTTGGAAAAAACTAGTACCAGATCATCTACATTTATTCGGTGATGTCTTCTCCAAAAAAGCATCAGAAAGAATGCCAACTCGAAAGCCATATGATCACGCAATCGAGTTTGAAGAAGACCATGTATTACCACGACCAAGCAAGCTTTATCCAATGAATCCTGAGGAACGAAATTCCCTGGATTCATGGATCGACGAAAATCTAGCCAAGGGCTATATTCGCAAATCGAAATCACCTATCGCAGCTCCTGTATTCTTTGTCAAAAAGAAGGATGGCACATTAAGACTGGTACAAGATTACCGAAAACTCAATGCAATAACCAAGAAAAATCGCTTCCCAATACCTCGAATAAGCGAGCTAATCGATCAGCTTAGCAATGCTTCCATATTTACCAAGTTGGATCTCCGTTGGGGATACAATAATGTTCGCATTCGCAAGGGTGATGAATGGAAGACAGCGTTTGTAACGCATCAGGGGTTATACGAGGCAACAGTTATGTTTTTCAGTTTTTGCAATGCACCAGCCACCTTCCAAAATATGATGAATGAGATCTTGGACGATCTTATTCGGGAAGGTCATGTGATCGTCTACCTCGATGACATCTTAATCTTCACTAACGATCTCAAACAACATCGGAAGATTACAAAAGAGGTACTAAAAAGATTGCGGGACAACGACCTTTTCGCAAAGCCTGAGAAGTGCTTTTTCGAACAACCATCGATCGAGTACTTGGGCATGATCATCGCAAAAGGAAGGGTCCAAATGGATCCACAAAAGGTCGCAGGTGTTCTCAACTGGCCTGAACCCAAGAAGGTTAAACAAGTACAAGCCTTTCTCGGATTCGCTAATTTCTATCGTCGATTCATCGAAGGATTTGCCAAAAAGTCTCGACTACTCAATATCCTGACAAGAAAGGATCAGAAATGGGTATGGAGCGAAGATCAACAACAGGCCTTTGATTCCCTCAAACGTGCCTTTACAACAGCTCCAATTCTGGCATTACTGGATGATACTCATCCATTCCGGTTAGAAACGAACTCAAGCGATTTTGCCACTGGCGCCTGCCTCGAACAACTCAAAGATGATGAGTTGTGGCATCCAATCGCATTCTACTCCAAAAGCCTCAATGAGGCTGAGCGGAATTACGAGATCTACGACAAAGAGATGCTTGCAATTATACGTGCACTCGAAGAATATCGACAGCATCTCGAAGGTCATCCGCTCCCAGTGGAAATTTGGTCCGATTACCAGAACTTGACCTATTTCAAATCAGCACAAAAGCTGACAAGACGGCAAGCACGATGGTCACTCTACCTCACACGGTTCAACATCCAACTACATCACAAACCAGGGAAATCAATGCATCGCGCCGATCCTCTGTCCAGGAGGCCAGATCATGAAGAGGGGGTAAATCTCGATAATTCTGACAAAACCTTACTCAAGCCGGAATATTTCTCGATTAAAGCAATCCAACATACCCACCTTGCAGTCGTCACAGATCATGATTTGGTGGACAAGATAAAAAAGGCACTTCAAGATGACAATGTGAACAAATCATATCAAGATCTACTCAAGAAAGGACAACGAGAGTTCTCAAAGGGACTCGAAGACTGGAACTTCGAAAGTGGGATATTACTTTACCGAGGCAAAGTCTACGTGCCAAAAGCAGATAACAAGGAATCACTTAGACGAGAAATCATCCAACGTCATCATGAAGCCGCCAGTGCAGGTCATCCAGGATGATGGAAGACCTATGAGATGCTATCTCGTAATTACTGGTGGCCAGGAATGTCCACATACGTCAAAAAGTATGTTGGTTCTTGCGACCTTTGTCAACGCAACAAAAACATCAATCAGCCCAAGTACAGAGATCTACAACCTAACGAAATTCCGACGGAACCATGGGAAATCATTTCCATTGATTTGATTACACAACTACCAGAGTCACATGGCTACAATGCGATAATGGTAGTAGTCGACCGATTGACCAAACGAGTGCACTTTTTTGCAATCACCAATGAATTCTCTGCAACAGACCTTGCTCGCACCTTCAATGAACGAGTGTGGACACAGCACGGTCTCCCGAGACAAATCATCTCGGATAGAGGTACTCAATTTGCAAGCGCATTATTCCAGGAAGTCTGCAAGCTACTTGGGATAAATTCAACTATGTCTTCGGCATATCATCCTGAGACAGACGGTCAAACGGAACGAATAAATCAATCGTTAGAACAATATCTTCGCATTTATACTGATAGACGCATGGAAGACTGGAGCACACTACTCCCAACCGCCGAATTCGCATATAATAACCAGGCATCCGAAGCCACAAAGAATTCTCCATTCTTTATCGAATACGGTCGACATCCACGTGCAGAACCAACAGTAATGGACTCCATTACACATAAGACATTAGATTCCATAATGCAGGCATGAGTAGAAGCGCAAGAGCAAGCGAAAGCAGCCTTATCCTTGGCAGCTGAACGCATGAAGTGGTACTATGATCAATCTGTATAACCACCGCCTTTCAAAGTCGGAGACCAAGTATTACTCTCCACTAAAGATTGGCAAACATTGGGAGCCAAATTGGCACAACGGAGAGATGGACCCTTCAAAATTGTAGAAAAACTAGGACCAGTTACATATAAACTACAGATGCCACGGCAATACGGTGTCCATCCAGTTTTTCACACATCAAAGCTCACGCTCTACCACGAAGATGAAATACCTGGATGCACACTTAGACCCCGTCCCTCTATCAAAAGAAAACTGGCGAAGAATGGGAAGTCAAGTACATAGTCGACTCTCGTGTCATTCATGGCAAACTTCAATATTTGGTACATTGGAAAGGCTACTCCAAAGCGGAAGAAACTTGGGAGCCAGCCGCTAACCTGAAGAAATCCCCACGTCTAATTCAAGAATTTCATAAGAAATATCCAGACGCACCGCAACCGATATCTCTAATTGATACAACTCCGGTCGATGGCGTTTTTCCACCAAGGAGAACAGGTCAAATTTATGACCCCGCCACTGATACTATTCAGATTTATGACCAGGATAGAGATGATTGGGATATGACAAGGGATCTTCAGGTTACATTCGACAATCCCAATGTAAAACCACCAAAATACGCCCACGAAGACAATGCTGGAATGGATTTAGCTGCATCCGAACCAACAACTATCCGAGCACGCTCGCGAGGATTAGTCTCCACAGGACTTCATTTCACAACACCTCGAGGAACATACGGTCGAATTGCACCCCGTAACGGGTTAGCCGTTAAGGGCATCGACACAGGTGCTGGTGTTATTGACAGAGGATATACAGGCGAAATCAAGATTTTGCTAATTAATAATACGGATGACGACTTCATAGTCAATACAGGCGACCGCGTTGCCCAACTCATCATTGAACGTATTATTACCCCTGTCGTTTCACTGGTTGATTACCTCAAACCATCAGATCGAGGACACCGTGGATTTGGTTCAACTGGCGATAACTACTTTCAGTCACCACGTCAAAAGCCAGATTTGGGACGAACTGTCTAGAGGAGGGGGTACTGTCACAGATTTTCACGTTTTCAACCTTCACGTGACCAAGATATTATATAATCCAGCGCTAGGCTGTTCAAAAAAGGAACGAACCGGTATGCGAAGTACTGACAGTCCTAGGCGCCCCGGAAGTCTAGGTCCAGTCATGTGACACATCACGTGATATCCATACATGTGACAAGTGGCGCAGGTATTAGGTAAGCTAACTTATACAGTAATATCATCCCACCAAAAAGGCACGGTCGGACTCTGGAGGAAACCATCGAAGGAATACATACGTCACCGGGGATATGTCCTTAGATAGATGGAAGTTCACATACTAGAATAGAACGATGCCACGCCACTGGCGATGTAGCCATTACAGGCCAGATAGTTCCATAGTCTTACTAAGTAGTTCGGATATTCGGCATGCATGACACATCCAGTCTGACAGGCAGTGG
>NW_024468658.1:0-4466 GCF_001632365.1 Laetiporus sulphureus 93-53
ACTTGCAGCTCAACTTGCTAAAAACTTCGAAAATGGTCCGTGGGAATATTGAGATGGGAATGCAGGGGTGCATTCTGTCCAGCCTATAGCTAGGCGCAGCACCGGCGAGGCAGACGCGGACGCACGGGAGAAGTTGGAGAAGGCGAACATCGTGTAGGAGAGACCGTAGCTGAGAACGAAACGAAAGGTGAATCAGCGACTGGACACGCGCAGAACAGGATAGACGCACCCAAAGGGCCATTGCGGCGCGATCCCGCGATGATGAAAATGTTTGTATCCCTGCACCCCCGCATATCAGTGTCCCATTCTGCGTGTTCCTTACGCCCCACTCACCACAAACAAATCCTCTCCATACCGCACCTTGCCATTCTCTGACCGATAATGCCCAAAACTCGCATAATCCTCCAACGTCCTCCCAAACATCAAGCTCATCCGCCCACACGGATTCACCCTCCGGACCAAAACATCCCCCACCGCCTCGCCCGTCGCGTTACTCAAATACCACGCATGCACGATCCCCAGCACGCCCGGCTCCTCCGCCCACGGCATCGTGATCGCCGAGCCCGCCTGTGTCACGACCACCGTGTGCTTGCGCTTGTTCGCCCTCGCCACGTGCCACACGAGCTCGTCCGTCTGCCCCGGGAGCGCAAGCGTCGTCCGATCGTACCCCTCCATCTCCCAGTCCGCGTTCAATCCCACGACGACGACCACCGCATCCGCCTCGGCCGCGACACGCTCTGCGCACGCCATCAGCGCGTCCGCGTCCTCCACCATCACCCCGCCGAGCTGCACGCCCGGATTAGAGTCCATCACCGCCTCGTCCGGGTCGGCCGCCGCCAGCGCGTGCACGTTGCAGTACTCGATGACGATCTCATGCTTGACGCCTGCCTTGAGCGGGACCACGCCCTTGTCCTCTGTCAATCCCGAGCCGGAGAACGCGTCGCCCCGCGTCTGGCGCGTCCAATTATCGATCACGAGCTCGCCGTCGACGTACAGCTGCAGGGCCACGCGTCAGTAGAGGAGTTCCAGGGGGAGACGCACACGCACCTTCGTGCGCCCGGCAGACGAGAGCCCGAACTCAAAGTCGCAGTCGGTCTCGCATGGCTTGAGGAAGCCCGTTACCTTGAGCGTCCAGAGCTTCGTCAGCTCCACGGGATAGCTCATGCTACAGCCTCTCAGCCGTGCACAAACACCAAGCCCGACCGCGCACCTGAAGAACATCCTGGTCTCATCGATGTACTGCGTCTTCAGTGGCTCCTTCACCCGCATTATGCTCTCGTCGCTCTCGTGCGCGTACCACGTGCCCATCCACCCATGCCGGCCATCCTCGGTGAACATGTCCCAGTCGAGGCTCGGCGTGAGCATGTACACTGTACGACCGTCAGCCGCGTCTCGTCAGGAAGGAGGAAGACAGCGCGTTACCCCTTGCACCCTCGCAGTACGTGACCTCGATGTCGGGCGCGACCTTGCCGAGGGCTGCGACGATCCCGTCGTATGGACTCACGAAGAAGCTCGGCTTCAGGGCAGCGGACCTGCCACCGCTCAGCACCGCCGCCTTCGCGTTCCCACCGACGATCGCGATCTTCTTGATGCCTTGCACCTGGCATGCCGTTATGACCGATTAAGAGAGTTGGAGGCCAACACAGACGCACCTTGGGCTTCAGCGGGAGGACGCCACCCTCGTTCTTGAGCAGCACGATCGACGCAGCGGCAAGTTCGCGCATGAGCGCGCGCTCCTCGGGCGTGTCTTCCATGCGCTCGAGGCCATTGCCATCGAGGATCTGGTGCGGTATGGTATTCGAGCCATCAAATCGAGAGGGAAGAGAGCCGCGAGACGTTCTGTGGGCGTGGCCTTTGCACACCGCTGTGCAAGCTCGAGGACCTTCCACGCGCGCTCGTTCACCGTGCGCTTCATGATCTTCCTGCTCTGAATCCTGTACGCGGCATGTCAGCATTAGCTGCGCGATGCCTCGCGTGGGCTCGCGCGTGGGTCTTCGAGGTCAGCCGATGGCGCTGGGGACATCGAACGAGAGGGGGAGATGCTTGGAAGGTCAGTATATGCGCCCTAGGACGACGCGCGATACAGGGCGACCGCGACTTACCTACAGCACCCATCCAATGCCATCCAACCATCCCTCCCTCCTCCTGTACTGGTGCCACCACTGGGTCGCCATCTCTTGCATGCATTGACGCACTCGTGAGCCGTGGTGATCGGGCAAGGGAGTGGGCGGCGAGTGCGGCAGGCCTGCGTGATCAGCTTATCGCGTTGGGCGCGAAGAAGGCAATGGCGGTGAACGAAAACGCGGCGGGTTCGGACGCCGTAGTGGCAAAGCACGCGTGAGCAGGCGGCTGGTCGCTGCGTAGAGCGAGAAGAGATGGGTGCACGATGCCTCGCATGGGCTCGTTCGCGTATCTTCGAGGTCAGCTGAGTGCGCCCGAGTGGTCGAACGAGAGGGTAGGACTCTGTAACGCTAGTTACATGCGCCGTGGTGCGACGATCGATACAGACAGCCTTCACTCACCTGTGGCGCCCCTCCAACCCACTTGCCCTTCTCCTGCGTCGCCGACGACGCATCGCCATATCTCGCATGTATCTGCGCGTTCGTGAGTCGTGGTGAAGGGACGAGGGTGTGTGCGACAGACGGGGCAGGCCTGCGTGACCGACTCATCGCGTTGGGCACGGGGACGGCGACGGTGGCGAATGAAGAATGCAGCGGGTTTGCACGCACGAGCGAGCAGCTAGTCGCTGTGTAAGGCGACAAGAGAGGGGCAATTTGCGAAGCGCGGGCGCACAGTGCCTCGCGTGGGCTCGTGCGAGGGTCGTCGAGTCGGCAGAGCGCGCGAGGGTGGTCGAACGAGAGGCAGGGAGGACGCTGAAACAGTGAGTGCATGCGCCGCGGTGACAGGCCGATGGCGACTCACCTGGTGTGTGCAAACGACCCCACCTACATCCGCTCTCGCCCACCTATGCACTCCGTGAGATCCCCACCTCGTCCTCCTGCTGCAGCGCCGCTCGAGATGGTGGGCCGGCCTTGTAGACGTGCGCGCATTAGTGACACTACGTTGACAGCGATGATAGCGTGGCCGTACGTGATGGAGTCATCTCGTTGGCTGCGGGGAAGGCGGTAGCGGCGAACGAACGACACAGCGTGTTTGCACGCTGTGATGGTGAGGGACATGAGCGCACGCACCGGTACACTGTAGAAGGGCGAGAGCGAGGACAGCTCACCTAGTATAGCGTCCCAACCCACCCTACGTCGGCTGTGCCCACCTACGTGCTCACGACTCGCCCTCCTCCTGTGGCGCCGCTGACGACGGTGGCGATACCTTGCAGACGTGCGCGCGTTCACGACGCTACGTTGACGGTGAGAAATGCGAATGTCGAGGAATGCGCAGTGAGGAAGGCTGAGGTCCGAGATAGAGAGGCGAGAGGCGAGAGGTGAGAAGTGGGAACAGGCGCGAGTCTCCCCGCACATGAGGGGAAAGGGCACGTCGTGGAGGCTTGAAAACAGTACCGACGGACTCAAAATTTTGCAGTTGAGTCATTTAGATGTATTGCTAGGGGGCCCCAGCACCGACAAGCGAGCGGATTGCGATGCACGAGAGAAAAAAGCAAAAAGTCACCAGGACCATAACGGGCGCTTACCGACTGAGTTGAAAGGGCATCCCGTAGAAACACAAATAAATTGCGGAATAATGAGAATTTAATTAGCTGGGTGCTTGAGATGTAGAGCGAGGGGGCCCCAACAAAACCGAGGTGATAGAAGTAACTGAGGGTCTTAAAAAGACCAATATTGACCAAACCACCACTGTGAGGAAACCTGCCCGATTGGGAAGCTTACAGCGCCCGTTTCGCTCAACTGGACATTGGGGCCCCTTTGGGGCCTCCGAGATTCGAAGCGTGGCTTTCAGATGAGGGTATTTTGAAGAGCATAGCACAAGAGTTGAATGTGCTATGGAGGGCCCTCTGAGCATGGCCGTTAGGGGCTAACGGCTCCCGGTATATAGATAGAACAACGTTGGAATGGTGTATAACCTGTAGCAACAGCCTTATACCTGGTGCAAGCAGAGATCGGCCACAAAGTGTTGGAAAAGGTGCTGGAGAACGGGCGCCTAAGGAGAGGTTGGAAAAAATGAACTAGGGAACGCTTAATACAGTTGCACCGGGTCCAGAAACGGGCGACAGTGTAGGGAAGAAGGGAAACAAGGCTGCGCAAGTGCCGCGCAAGACAGAGCTATCGTGTAAGATGAGGTGGACGACGTTGTCTGTGACAGTACCTCACGAGGATACCAAGGAGATTGCCGACGGCACTGAGCGATCAGAATGCAACATCAGAGTTGCGCCGCAGTTGCGCCGGACCAATGGGATGTCGAGCTTGCTGTTGAGGGTGTCCACAAGCCTATAACGTCTCAATTAAATTGCATAGATTGAAAACAAAATCCATGGCTCCAAGGGGCTTGGAGCC
>NW_024468658.1:6816-7967 GCF_001632365.1 Laetiporus sulphureus 93-53
GTGTCCACAAGCCTATAACGTCTCAATTAAATTGCATAGATTGAAAACAAAATCCATGGCTCCAAGGGGCTTGGAGCCATTGGCATATAGATAGGGTCTTAAAAAGACCAATATTGACCAAACCACCACCGTGAGGAAACCCGCCCGATTGGGAAGCCTACAGCGCCCGTTCCACTCAACTGGGCATTGGGGCCCCTTTGGGGCCTCCAAGATTCGAAGCGTGGCTTTCAGATGAGGGTATTTTGAAGAACATAGCACAAGAATTGAATGTGCTATGGAGGGCCCTCTGAGCATGGCCGTTAGGGGCTAATGGCTCCCGGTATATAGATAGGTATTCGGGATGTCATCACACGTGCGGGTGCCGTTCAAGTGCACGTGTTGGGTGGAATGCATGTCCAGGATGCGCCCATCGACGTGCGTGTCACGGGGCGAGGACAGGTGGCGGACGTGGTGTCCGGTGCCACATCTGCCGGGCTGGGCAGCTACGGACGCTTAAGGCCGTCCTGGGGAGCGCCCGGCGTGCCCTGGCCCAGTGATGTAAGGGTCAAGGCTTGACCCCTTAGACTTGACTGTGGTCAACTGATTGACCCCCTCGTCAATGACCGGGTTAAGATGGGGTCAAGAGGTCAAGCATGACCTGCACATGATCCATTATTTACCATAATTAGCAATAATGGCTTGAAGTGATGGAGCACGAAGCATTCTTGCAATGAACTGATGTTTGGTTGAACTTGTACACTAATATGAATGTTCATGCGCCGCCACGGGGTCATGCACATATCATGCTTGACCCTTTCTCTAGGTCAAGATCAAAGTGCCTTACCCCTGGTTATCGCCCGGTTATTGCCCTATAATCGGGGTCAACGACAACACTGCCCTGGCCTGCCCTAGGGGGCCTCATAACCTAAGAAAAAAATAAAATGAGCTACGCGCTAAACGGGCGCTTATCGAGCGAGCTCAAAGAACAAGGCATAGAAAACAAACCGGACAGTGAAAATACTTGAAATATTGATATAATGAGGGGGATATGCATTCCTAGGGGTCGCAAAAAAAACCCGGAATTTAGAGCACCTGCTCAAGTGTTTAGAAATATTCTAGTCACAGTTGACAGAATGCAAAAAGTTACCTGATTGCGCAAGCTTTCGCGCATG
>NW_024468659.1:0-7550 GCF_001632365.1 Laetiporus sulphureus 93-53
CAAGGACACTATCGTCCTCGTCCCTGCTCGACTTGCGGCGATGCATGTGTACAACAGCTGTTTGGACGATTCTAGGGCTGGACATATCCTAAGAAGGCGACCAATGCTATCAATTGGGTGATGGATCAGAAAGTGTACTGCCAGCACCGAGCGTAAGCCAGTCGACGATTGGGAGCACGATTATTCCACCGCCAGCACTCAACCAGCCGATCCGGTTGTAATGACAGAAAAAGATACAAAGCCTAGTCGTCCACAAGCATCATCGAGATGAATTGTCCAATGCTGCAGTTTGGTGGTGGAAGTGAAGCCAAAAGTGGTGAACTGTACTATGTAAGGATACTCAGCAGGTGCTTCGTATGGCGCACGGAGGGGTTTGTAGACGTGCTCTAAGGCTGCCGTTACAGAGATCAACTATCATAGCGATGATACATTGAGCATTTGTATCAGCGTGTACGTATTCTGCTAGCCATCAAGGTTTGGCCCCTCTCGAACAATGCCTCCCTAACTAAAAGCCAATCCATCCACGCCATTTCCCCCTTCCCCATGAGCTTCTTGCGTATGAGCTCGAGATATTCGGAATCCTGCATGATGATGGCGTCGCTAAGGTCATTCAGCTTGCCCTCATCATCTATGCCTGCATCAAGAAAAGCCTTCGTGTATCGCCTCCTTGAGCGTCGGAGGTGACGAAGAAAGGTGGAGATGACGTCGGGACCGTTTGCTGAACTTGCAATCTCGAGGGATCCCTTGGTGTTCTGCTGACTGTAGCACATATGTCGCACCATCAATGCATCCCACATTGTGTCCCTGTGATCTTGATCAAGGTCCGCAAGCTCCACTTTGCCATATCTCCGCTTCGTCTCAATACGGGTAGTCATCCACTTGAAGAACACCCTCCATCCCACCGGCCCATATGCTGTGAAAACATGCATGTCTTGTGTTTTCCTGCAACCAAATGCCATCAAGTAATCCCCAACGAACTCGAACTCGGATGCAAGATTCAGTTCGTTTCGGATGAACGATTTGACTGGGTCGTCTATGATGACCATCGCTCGGCCATAAGCTATGTCCGGGAGTGTCACAACAGAATCGGTCAGTGTAAGGACACACAAGATAGGTGAGTGCCACGCACTAGATGAATACCACGCTTTCCGCTTATCCTTCCGCATCTGCTGTTCACGCTCGGCACCGAGAGTGTCGGTATGATGATCCTAAGGTACGTCGAGACAGTGAACTGGGCATCAAGAAAGTGCAGGTACCTCTCGTAGTTTGGCAGTTGTCATTAACTGACCCATGATGCATGAGTATTGAGTACTGAGTCCTGGGGCGCTGCGGCTGATAGTGGTCTGCGATATCGCGATGACCGTACACGTACACGTGACGAGGAAGCTCAAGATCTTGGCCACAACGCACTTGATGGCTCGCCTGTACTCTGCTCTGACTCGTATCCTGCTCTCTCTGACTCGTATCCTGCTCTGCTTTAACCCTTTTCCTGCTCTGAGCGGCACTCGCTATTTCAAAGTCGAAGGACGATCTTAACAAAATATTGAACCACGAGCAGGGCTTTGTCGCATGCATGCACCGCCTGTGCCGAGAGCAGTACGTGCTTGTCCCTCGAATACCCGAGTTTGTCTAACCTTCGTCTGCTCTCGTCCCAGATTTGCCCAGTCTGTTGCGGAAAAACCACCGCAGGAGCCGTTGACACCAGAGTTGGAGGCGCTAAAGATGGAGCGTGATACTTGGGCACTGGTGCAGGTACTGATGTTGTGAGTACCGCCTGGTTTGTTTCTGATGTCCGTCGTCTCTTGCACGGTGCATAGGGTGGGATGCCATGTGTAGTGTCCCGGACCGAGTAGCGGATGAGTCACGTTCAATTACATCTATTGTGGGCACTCTTTGAAAGACCCAACACAGATACACATGCATTTCGATCAATTGTACAGTTCGCGATCTACAATTTAGCCTTCGTCACCCCTTGAATCCAAGCCGCCAACTCGCAATTGACCTCGTCTGGAGCCTCGAGCTGCACCCAATGCCCTAAATCAAACTCCTTCACGGTCAAATCCGGACAAAACTCTTTCATACGCGCCAGTGCCAGCGCCGGCACGCAGACGTAGTCGCGCTTTGCCGCGCCGAAGAACACTGGCTGCGTGATGGTCCGCCTCGACTCTGGTATCTCTGTCGCACGTGTCGGATGTAAAGCGGTGTGACGTTTTAAAGAATGGTGGAGCGTACGCTTGTCGTCTGAGTCAGCAATACCGTCGAGCATGATCCGGTACCAGTTGAAGGCGCCTTTGAGGCCACTGGTAAGGACGGCGGTCGAGATGGCGTTCTTGTCCTGTTTCAAAGGTCATCAGTGTGCAATGACCATAGAGAGAGATTAGAACTTGCAGTCTCGGTCAGGTAGGATGGAGATGGAGCAATATCCCCGCTTAACAGGTATGCTTTGATGCCGCCTCGAGGGCATAGGTGCGTGCGCCAGATGCTGCCAGGGTCGGATGGGTATAGGAGACTGAAAAACGACTCCCACTGCGCAGAGAGATGAGTCGGTCAGTCGAGATTTGAAACTGTGACCATCAAATCACATACATGGTCTTTGATTATCCGGTCTGCTTCTTCATCCCTCACAAAGAACCTGTACACGATTGGATTAGTGAGCATCCTCGGAAGACTTGCCGCTACGTACTCCCAGTATCCGTACGCCTCATATCCTAAGACTTGTTTGGTGCCAGCCAATGCAGCCTCGTAGTCGAAGGGACGGAGGGGGGCATGTATCCGACAGCCAGGAACGCGAATGCGAGGAAGCGTTCCGGGAAGTAATTCGCGAGACGCGACACCAAGGCACACCCCCTGCACCCATTCCAGAAAACGTGAGTCCAACGGTATTCTAACAGGGCACGTCGTACCAGTCGTGTCCGATCGCGATAGCCTTCTCGACATCCTCGGCATCGAGGATGTCAATGATATCCTTACTCATCTCGCTCTGCTTGTAGAGCAATGGATCCAGCGGCTCCAGAGCCAAGCAGATCAGGCGCGATGATACCGTATCCTTCCTTGGCGAAGAATTGAACCTGAAGATGCCAGTCGTACGCAGTGGAGGGGAAGCCATGAAGCAGGAGCAAAGTTAGACTAGAAGGCTGTCCAGTCGAGACAAAGTAGCTGTAGTTGATGCCGCGGCGCGTTTTGAGTTGCTTCAACGAGGTGGGATCCATCGCCATGTCGGTGCGCTGCTAGCAGACAGCAATGTACAGTATGGTCGGGGAATCATGCATATATACTAAGACGGCCGCTCCGCCGATGCCGTTCAACCTTGTTTCAGCCTTGCTATCATAGTAACGGCGAGTAAGGATCTCCGGGAGCCCGCGCAAGTTAAAGGATTGCCTTGTCTGCCCACGAGAGATTGGCGGCGAGCATGATCACAGGTGCAAAGTGGTTGATGCGATCAGAATCGCGGGTTGACTACTGCCACACGCATTGCGCAAGTCCTTTCTTCCTTCAGCAGTGCACCTGGCCGCGCAGGATAACCAGATCGATACAAATGGCTTCTCACCTTAAAGACGTCCTGCTCGTTGGTTTCGGCGCGGTAGGTGCAATATGTAACCAGCACTCGTTATCTGCTTTCCCAGTCATCTGAGCCCTCCTGTGGTAGCACAGATTCCTTAATTTTGAAGAGAAGTGGCGTTGCTCGGGTCACTGCCGTAGCAAGGAGTAATTACGATGCCGTTAACGGTCCGTATCGTCATCTTGTACAATGTGATCTCGGAGGCGGCCCTGACGTGAGACCAACGCGAAGCTCACGGGTTATACATCAAGAGCCGCAAGTATGGCGAGCTCCAGGGCTGGAAGCTCACGGGTTATACATCAAGAGCCGCAAGTATGGCGAGCTCCAGGGCTGGAAGCCAGATAGGCGTACGTGTACCATCCTCCGTTCTGTCGGAAGTCACCCCGCATTAACCGATCAATTACTGAAACAGTTTTCCCGTCTGTCGCGCAAGCCCTCGACCGCCCATACTCTTATGTCGTTATCACGACAAAGGCGATCCCTGAGCTCATACGCACCTCGACCCTTTTGGAACCTCTGCTGCAGCCCGAGTATGCCGACAAGTATCCGCAGCCGACATATGTTCTGATGCAGAATGGCCTCAATGTCGAGGTCGATCTGTACCATGCGCTGAAGAAGCTTAATGCCTCCGAAGAGCCCAGGATCATCAGCACTGCTGTTTGGATCGGCACGGGCATGCTGAACAGCAACACCGTCGAACATTCTGAATTTGTTAGTTTTTTTGACCCACCTACGGCTCTCAATATTCATATACTGATCGCTTGCTTCGCCTTAGGATCGCGTATCGCTAGGCATGTACCGCCCCACCACGACTAACACCGAAAACACGCCCGAAGAAACTGCCATTCTCGAAGACTTCGCACACATCCTCGCAGCGGGCGGTACCGAGACGACCGTCGTCCCCGAAATCCAACGCGTCAGATATTCCAAAAACTTTTGGAACGCCTGCCTCGGTATCACAGCCGCCCTCACGCGCTTTCCGCTCACCGCAGTCTTCCGCCCACCACACCTCGCGCCCGGCGCCTCGCAGACCGCTCCTCCCCCTCCCGAGCCAAGTAGCCCATCCCAAGAGCCGCAGACGCCCTCGGCTCTCGCCACCGCCGACATCCCCAGCGCGTCCCCCGCCATCAGCGCATACGCCATCCCGCTCTTGTACGACGCGATGAACGAGGTGTATGCGCTTGGCACGGTGCTCTTCCCGCCGTCCGAGTCCGGGTCTCCTGGGATCGACCCGGACATCGTCCACAAGACGCTCGTGAACACGTCGCGGCTGCACGCGCGTCCCGAGGCGAACCATCGCGCGAGCACGCTCGTGGACGTCGAGAATGGCCGCCCGACGGAGGTGGAAGTCATTCTCGGTGAACTGGTGAGAATGGGCCGCCGGGAGGGCGTGCCGATGCCGGTGAGTATCTTTAGCTTCTATGGGTAGGAGTGTACCTGATTGTCTTCTGTAGAGGATTGAGACGTTCTATGCGTTAATGTTGATCATTCAAAACCAACTCCTGCAGCAAAAGAAGGCATCCTTGTGAACGTATAATACGAATGTAGCTCTGCATTATGGTTGGAACTTATACGCTTTTTGATTACTTGTCCTCCTGTGTAGCCGGGGTCAATGCTTTTTGCTCATCGGTCTGTCTGTGAAGGGCGTATGCATGGACCACTTTGTTCGTTCATTGTCCCCTTGTTATACAAGGCAAGCGAAAAGCAACGTCAGCGAGCCACTAGTAGCCGCGAACTTCGAGTTCCTCCCAGTACTACTACTAAGTACAAACTACTAACACAAAATCTCGCACATCACACACGGGCACAAAGAACTACCTACTAATACACGCGGCACACACGACAAATCCCAAGCACCGAAGCAACAAAGACATCACACAACACACATCAAAACTACCACGCGCATCAATCTATCTAGGGATTAATAGCAACAATGACGGGGCCATCCATTTCGGGACGGGGCGGGCGGGGGCGAATCATCGCGTTGACCTGCCTCCGCGCAAAGTTTACTCTCCGCTCGAGATTCCGCAGCTTTCTGCTGCGCTCCCTTTCCTCAGTCCGGATCTCCTCCCTCTCTCGCCTGTTCTCCTCCTTCAGGAACTTGCGTAGGCCAGCGGGGTCCCCCTGCAACAAACGAACATGACGCGCGTCAGCATGCGCAGCCGAGAACAGGATCGCAGAAGGGGGGACATTACCCGGAAGCGTTCGAACGGGTCATCTTTTATGTCACAGACTTTTTTTGCCAGCTCGATGATTTCCCGAGTGTCCTCGGCCTGCATATGCGGGATGCATTTGTGAGAAAATGTACATCGAATCAGCTGGATGGACGCAACGTACATCAAGCACGTGGCCGGGCCTCAACATGTACGAAGGAACCCTGACATGGAGGGGAACGGTCCTTTTGCGCTTGGGTCTCCGAATGTTCCCATCTGCATTGTTGTGTGCCGTTGGATTCGGAGCGGCTTGGGAGGGACCTGGGGCAACGGGACTCGCTTGGCTCGAACTCGCGACGTTGGGAGCAGCAGTGCTCGGACCTGCGTGAACAGGGCTCGCCTGCCTTGGTTGAGCACTGTTACGACCAGCCGCGTTCATGCTGGCTATATTTTTTGCTGCGTGTCCAGTGCTAGAGCTCGCTTGGCTCGAACTTGTGGCGCTGGGAGCAGCAGTGCTCAGATTTGTGCGGACAGAGTTCGCTTGCCTCGATCCACCTCTGCGACAACCGGCTGCTCTCGAGCTAGATACACTGGAAGTTGCATCACCCGTGCTAGAGCTTGCCTGTCGTGAGCTTGCGCCGCGCCTGCTTGCTTTTCTGGAAGCTTTGTTCCTCGACGTCGTGCTGCCCGTTGATGGTCTGCTCGCATCTGGTTCTTGTGGAGGTGCAGATATCACCGCGCTCGACACGTGCGAAGTTGCCGGTTGTTGGCTGGGGCTACGCCTGCTTACATCTGGCGCTTGTGGAGACACAGATACCACCGCGCTTGATGCATGCGAGGTTGCTGGCTGTGGGCTGGGGCTACACCTGCTTGCACCTGGCTCTTGGGGAGCAGCAGAAGCCGTCGCGCTCGACGCATGCGAAGTTGCTGGCTGTGGGCTGGGGCCACGTCTGCCTGCATCTAGTTCTTGTGAAGGTACAGGTGCCGTCACGACCAACGCATGCGAAGCTGCTGGTTGTGGGCTGGGGCTACGTCTGCTTGCACCTGGCTCTTGTGGAGGCGCAGCTGTCGCCGTGCTCGACGCATGCGAAGTTGCTGATTGCTGGCTGGGACTGCGTCTGCTCGTATCTAGCGCTTGTAGAGATGCAGACACCTCCGCGCTCGTCGCATGCGAAGGGCCAAATCTGCTTGCGCCTGGCTCTTGGGGAGCAGTAGAAGCCGTCGCGCTCGACGCATGCGAAGTCGCTGGCCGCGGGCTGGGGCTACGTCTGCTTACATCTGGCTCTTGGGGAGCAGCAGAAGCCGTCGCGCTCGACGCATGCGAAGTTGCTGGCTGTGGACTGGGGCTACGTCTGTTTGCAGCTGGCTCTTGTGGGGGCGCAGGTACCGTCGTGCTCGACGACTGCGAAGGTGCTGGCTGTTGGCTGGGGCTACGTCTGCTTGGGCCTGGCTCTTGTAGAAGCACAGGTGCCATCATGTTCGACGCGTTCG
Organism: Laetiporus sulphureus 93-53; assembly: GCF_001632365.1. NCBI lineage: Eukaryota > Fungi > Basidiomycota > Agaricomycetes > Polyporales > Laetiporaceae > Laetiporus > Laetiporus sulphureus. Next base: position 7,204 of record NW_024468659.1, read on the forward strand.
AAGTTGCTGGCTCTTGGCAAAAACTCCATCCGCTCACGTCTGACTCTTGTGGAGCTGCAGGTGCCATCGCGGCAGACACGTCGGGTAGGTCCCATTGACGTGCAATGGAGGGGAGATATTCGTCGATGGGTGCCACCGCTACTACCGCCGAGGTCGCGTTCGCCTTGTTTAAAGACGTCGGTTGCTATGTAATGGAGGCTACATCAGTTCACCTGTCTTGCAGTCCTACCCATCACGTACCTCTGTCCTGACTTGCGATGCTGCTTTAATGTCCTGTGATGGACGCGCTAGCACAGTCACGTGCGGCATGTGTGAATATATGAATTCCTGAGCAGTGGAGATTAGAT
>NW_024468660.1:0-7373 GCF_001632365.1 Laetiporus sulphureus 93-53
CAGTATGTGTAGAGCGTCGAACTGAACATTCTCGTCGGATGCCATCGAAACTTAACTTGATTTCCGGTGCGTGCAGGTGAGAGCAAAGCACTGCCAGCGTGCTGCGCGCGAAATGACGGAAAGAAATAAGCTGATTGCGCATTTTAACAGAAACGCTCCATATACAGGAATATTTGGATGAACAGCCGGGTATCTTACGGAAGAACATAGAAAGGTACGACAGCTCGTAGGATTGTGGCTTACCGTCTGAATCGCAGCTTGCTAAGTTCGCTCGTTCTGGAACGGGTACTGCGAGCGCACGTTGAGAAGCAGCTGCACTGCGCAGCTATCCAGTATTCTTGTGATAAGAACGATATTAAGAGGGTAGGAAATGAAGTAGGCGTAGATAGGACTGTTGCTCGATACAAGTTGAATGATCTGGAGCAAGGTGTAACTCACAGCCACAACCGCGATCATCGTATGCACGCGCCCATCAGCACGCGCACGAGAAAAATACACCTCCCGGACCGCATCCCGAGTACTCTTTTCTGGCCGTCTCTCGTTCTGCCATCGGTTCTCACCGCATTTTCTGCTGATTACTGTGCGTTGACAAATTGATTACGGCACCTCCAAAAGCAAGTTTTGCACGGCTCAAGGCCAAGGAGACATCCTCTGGCGCTATGGGAAAATCGGAGATAGAGTCATGGACAGCGTCCACTTCCAGTGCTGTAGACGACACTAACTCCGTTAACAATGGAACAGCTAGCACTCAGCTAGAATGGCGCAGAGAAGATGTCCTTGCAGACTGGTCGAGAGCGTTGGAGGCAGCACGCTGCCGGCTTCTGACGAGCAGCACCAAATCGCGTGTCCAATTCCTTCGTGAGGAGCTGATGGTCTTAGCAAAGCATGGAGGCGAGTAAGATATATTGTCGCTGTAGCGCGCTGATTGAAGGTGTCTCTTCCAGACCTTGACATCTCCCAGGCGATGGATATCTTTCGGTTACTCACGTTGACCTACCCTCGTTATGCCGACCCACAACCCCGAGAGGCTGTTGAGGAAGTGGGTCTGTAGCTCATACAGCGAGATGAACTTCGAGGGATTCCAGGGGGAGGTCCTGACGTGCCGAAGCTTGGAGTCGCTGAGCAGATTTTAAGATGGCTGTCTCAGGAGGTCGGGCATATTTCCAAGAGATCGAGGTTCGTTCTCGTTTGATCTTTTACGAGGTTCCTCGCCTCTCCATAGCTTTCATGCTTCCACATATATGTTCATTCTGCTCAGCTGGTGTTGCGGAATATATGTGTTCTGTCTCAAGAGCAACCCCGATTTCATATCTTCACTTTCGTGGACGCCGTTGGTTACCATCATTTCAGCCTTGCTGGACATCTTACTAGACAGATCGAGCGAGGTTGCAATGAAGCGATGGTGGAACTTGACTGGATGCGGGTGAAATCCCGCTGCTAGATCGTGCACATATCAGCGTCCACCCGACTGTGCAGCGAAGGAGGATGCGTACAGTAGTGTCTGCCGGCCATGGTGAATGCAGGACTCGAGGAGGATGTTTGTGCGTGTTGCGGCTTCTGCTTTTTCCGAAAAGGAAACGAAACGCGGCCGCCTGCTATATTTCTTCAAAGTTCAAAGCGCTCTCCCTCGCGTATTGCGACCAGTCGCGCCCCGTGCTCGCTATTAACTGCATACACGATGGCAAACGATGATCACACAGAACGGAATCCTCCCGTCGTAAAGTTTCGCGCGCCCGACAGGACGTTCAAGCGGGTATTAAAGGGTAAGTCGCGCTTTCCGCTCATGCCCAACCTGGATTCAGATCTTAAGGTCTGACGAGCCACAGACCGCTCGCTTAGTGAGATTATCGAGTCGGTGAGGGACAAGCTGCGGCTGCGTGACGAGACCATAACGCTCGCCTACGTGGAAGACGATACGAAGGTCGACCTAGAGGATGGTGAGTTATACCCTCCTTTTGTAGATACTCCGCCTAATCATGCACTCGTTTGTACAGACAGCGACTTTGAGGCTTTTCGCGCTACCGCACGACCAAACACAATCCTGAATGTGCTCGTCACCATAGGCCATCCGTCGCACCCCGTCGATCGCGTTCAGTATCGTCGCGAACAATCAGAGGATACCGTAAGCCTATTCATTACATCTTCTCGAACTTCTGCTATAGATGCAGTACAGGCACGTCCAAAGCGAAAACGAAGGCATCAACCTGTGGATTCATCAGTGAGTTGCATTCAATCGCCTGCATTGTTGATGATCTTCCACTTCTGCTCATGTGCAGGATGCAGAGGAGGATGAAAGACGCAGAGCGGTACCCGCAGAGGTGCTCCATAGAGACCACGCTACATCTCCACACACCGATCCATCTGCCGAGCCTCCGAAAAAGAAACGCAGAAAGGAGAAGAAGGATTCGAAGCACGCAAAGTCCACTGAACCCATCCCCCAACTCTCCGAGCTTGCTGGTAAGCACTGCGCATGGAGCTGGCCGATCACACCGTATAGCTCTCACATACTATAGATGCGATACCTCTGGCTTCCGAGCCTCCTGATGACAGCGCCGCGGCGGGTCCATCTACAACTAAGCCGAAACGGCGGCACAAGGACATTCCACGATCTTCAAGTAGCGAACCCGCACCTCATAAGAGCTCGCAGGACAAGTCGGCCTTGCGCGCAAGCAACGCTGGAGACGACGGTGAACCGGCGCAAACGGCCGAGCCTAGTAAACCACGGAAGCGCAAACGTACGCTGTCGCAAGGCTCTGACGCCGCTTCCCGTGAAGCATCCATCCTTGAGGAAGATGAGCCGGCTACAGGCAGTGTGCCTGTAGCCGGCCCATCTTCCTCGCCCTTGCAACCTGCCGACAAATCTCGCCCTTCCGCGCGACCGTCAGAGGAGATGGCGAAGCAGAAGAAGAAGAAGCGCACTGTCCCTGATGCTGAAGAAGGTAGCCGCGATACCCCTACACCCGCTCAGCCGGCCCCTCCTGAAGATTCAGCAACCGGCTCGCCTGCTAAGAAGAAACTGAAAAAGAAGGTCTCGATCGCGCTTTCTCTTGTGCAGAATGAAGACGAAGACGATATGCCAGAGACGAGCGGGAACGTTCGGGAGGAGCCTGTGAAGCAAAAGAAGGCCCAGACTCGTCGAACAGCTCGGACGGAAGAGAGCAGTACCGCGATGGCGCAGAAGGATACGCAGCTGGAAAAGAACACAGAGTCCGTCGAGGAAGTTTCATCCGAGACCGAGGCTGCTCCTACTTCGATCTCTCCCGCTGAGGCCAGTGCAAACCCAGAACAGCAAGAAAGTGCGATGAAGAGAAGACAGAAGAAGAAGAAGCAGACGGAGGAAGAGCAGCCTCCAGCCGTCCCCTCCGCTGTTCAGCCTCCTTTTGCTGCAAAACCCGACAAGCCGGCCAAGGCGAAGAAGACGAAGACACCAGCTGCAGCGGCGCAAGAAGAGCAACAGCCCGAGCCCGAGCCCGCTCCTGCCCCGGCTGCTCCACTTGCCACCCTAGAGGGCAAGTCTGACAAGCCGGCGAAGAAGACGAAAGAGCAGGGCGCACAGCAACAGCAGGCAGGCGATGTGTCTGACCCGCGCCCTACTGCCGGTATGTTCTACCGTGTTTACGTTTCTTGTACAGCTATAACCATATCGACGTTTTGTAGACGCCGCAACCACATCGCATGAGGCAGTTGAAACACAGTTGCCTGCTTCGAAGACCAAGGGGCGCAAGGGCAAGAAGGACACAGCATCTACTAAATCTGCTGAGGAGAAGGCAGCTCGCTCAAGTACGAGTCTCGTCTCGAGTAAACCGGATGTGATAGCCAAGCTGATCTTTGAGCAGCGTCTGATAATGATAACATGTGGGCGGATATCTTTAAAAAGGTGGAACAACGGCGTGTGGCATCCTCCGGTGCTGAGGTCAACAAGACGCCTGAGGTACAGCCTCGCGTCGTCAAGGGCAAGCAGAGCAAGTCCAAGCTGAGTGCGTCTAGGGTACCAGGGGATGATGCCGAGGCCAGAACAGTGGAACCGACTGTCGAGCGGGAGTCGCCATCGACTAGACCTGCGCTTCCTGTTCGGAGCAGTGAGAAGAGAATTCCCGTTGCACCCACGAGTGGGATAACTGTCGGAGGTAAGTTTTCGCGAAATGCTACTACTTCTCCGCCTCCAGACGCTGAGCGAACTGCCCCAGCTCTGCCCGTGAAACACCCCACGCCCGCTATTTCATTGCTGCGGACTGCTCTCTTTTCCTCCTCGCGGTCTGCTGTAGAATCGACTGGAACGAACGAGGCTGCAATCTCCGAAGACGTTCACTTGCCAGTGGGTTCACAACCCCATGCGGAGCTGTCCCACGCGAATGTTGCCGCGATCGAGACAGAGACCCGGTCAAAGCCGTCAAGCCTTGGCGTTTCTTCTGCTGCTGCTGAAGCGATCGCGGAGGTAACGGTCGAGGGCCAGGGAGAAAGCCGTAGCGACGAGAGCTCCAGCAGCGATGACGAGGATGAAGGCGATGGGGAGGCCGAGGCGGGGGTGAAGCGACCTTCGGATGTCACTGCGAGCTCGGTGAACTTGAAATCTGCTGCTCTTCCTCGAGGCCCTGTGTCGCGACGCAGCGTTCTTGACGAGATATCTTCGGAAAGCAGTAATGAAGGCGAGGATGAAGACTCTCAGGAGGACATCGATGTGGACGAGGAGGAGGAGGAGGAGGAGATGGGGCTTGACAAGCAAAAGCGCCGTCCGTCGCGAAAGAACAACCGGGCTATATTAAGTTCAAATGACGATGTGGACGCGAATTCCAACGACGGAGAGGAAGAAGTTGTGCCTCCAACATCCGTGGATGTTGGCCCTCAAGATACTGCTGTGAAACAGGCATGTTTGTATCGACTTGGATGCAGCGGGTTCTGGACAGCTGACATTGATCTGTAGGGTACCGTCGAAGATCCACTCAATCTGGACGGCATCTCAGTCAGAGATAAACCCGTTCCAGCGCCAGAAGGAAAGTCGGCAAGCTCTCAAGAGGGTGATAAATCCCGAATAAACTTGGCAGCTGGACGGGAGGGGCTTGAAGCTCGAAGCATGACGAAGAAGAGCGGCAAAGCTACATCTCAGAAAATCTCTGTATCGCAAGGCAGCAAACTTCCGGGGGAGTCATCTGCTCAAGGATCTGACCACGTTCAAAACAGCTCGGAGAGCGCGGACTCAGGGCCATTCGCTAAGCCACCCATTCAGCCCGACACCGATGATGTAGTCGGCTCTATCACGCTGGTGATTCCTGACCCGAGCCAGGCTAACATGGACATTGGAGACATCATCATGCCAGCAGATGACCTGCTAGAAGCCATCGATCACAGTATGCCGGATAACGTTTCAATCGAGCAGGATGCCGAGGAGTCGCGGCCGAGTACTTCGTCTCCGTACAGTTCACCTAGAAAGGGCACGCCGAAGCGCATGAAGGACCGTCGCGGGAGAACCCCGAAGGACAGCGAGCTGCCTGTCCTTGCCTCAGAGAACTTTGAGGAACTGGCTCAGTCAACGCCTGCGCGTGCCAGGAAGCCAGATTCATCGTTGCCTCAGCGCGATTCCGAGCCGATCGCTGCGCGAATTCGCAAGTCTGCCCGGAAGGCTGCATCGACGACGCGGAAGTCATTTCCGCTGGCGACACCCACTCCATCCACCGCGAAGCGACGGGGACGACTGCCGCTATCAAAAGATGGGAAAGCTCGAACAAAAGCGGGGAAAGAACAAGCCGCTGCCAAGAAAAGTGTTGCGGACGAGAAGATCAAGGAGGCGAAGAAGGCGAACCCGCGACAGAAAGCGTCTGCCGCGAAGAAGAGTGGCAAAGCCGTGAAGCCCGCTAGCGCATTCAAAGTTGTGACCAATACCGCCGCCGACGACGATCAACCCTCCGCCGATGATGGTCCAGCTACACCTCGCCCAACCACTCAAGATGTACAGCCCCCGGCTTGGACAACTTTGACACAGGGTGGGGACGAGCTTACTGTTGAACCAGAGTCACTGCTCGATGAGCTGGGGTCAAGCAGTCCCGCCCGCAGCGCATCTGGGACAGGCCTCCTTCCGGCGAAGAAATTATTTTCAGTTGAGATCGTGCGTAGCAAGACGAGCTCGCAACCCGCTGCTCAGGTCGCGGATGATCAGAATGCGTCTCAGTCTTCTCATGATGCAGCATCGGATGTGCATCCCGCAAGCCAGGAATCGAGGGATGCCGCTGAAGGTGACGCGCTCTTCCTACCGGACAATAGCCAGTATCAAACGCAGCAAAATACGCAGAATCCCATTTCTGCGAAAGGCATGATGCCAACCTCATTTCCATCCATTGGCTCTGACCCGGACGATGGCGCTTTTACCGTCACGAAGCGTCCGGCTGCGCGCTCAGGTCCATGGAATGCGAAAACACAGTTCCGCCGCTTGTCAAATGTGACGAGTCAGCAGCTTTTCCGTCCCTTGGACAGCAGCAGAGCGTCGTTGACGCTGGCCGTTGCCAACAAGAGTAGCATTACTGACCAGATCGAGGATGATGGCGACGATGAGGACGACGACGACTCGGATAATTCGGGGTCAGATTCGGACAAGGTAACAAAGTCTCATGTTCCGCAGGACAGGAGAGCAGGCACGGGCATTCAGAAAAAGAAGAAATCCGGACTTACATCTTTCACTATGTAAATCCTATCTAGCATTCTCATGATCTTGTCATAGTGCATTGGATCCATATAATTCGCTTATATATCCCATCAATGTACTGTAGCTTTTCACTTCATATCATTTGGAATATCGCTCAGAACGGACGAGGAGAACGCAATAGCGATGCTATGATGACGGCGTATAGTACGACGTGGAATTGCTGGTTTACAGACTGAGGAGCAATTGCATAGACCAAAAGCATTGAACAGAACCCGCAGATAAGTCTGTAACCTTGACATCCAAACCAGCATGATTCGAAAGAAAACGCGTCCTGTTCCACCACAAATGATGGACAACTTCACAAAACTATGCACCACATTCAAGGAAAGAATCCGTCCCATGGATTGTCCAGCCTGTGACCACCATGATTCCTCGCATTTGATGGGGCATATTTGGTCAGACTGGTCTCCCCAGCTGCGCCAGCAGCGGATCGCACGACAGACTTGATGGCGTACACCTCGATAGGCCGTTCTTTTACCACCGCGCGGCAAGACGGGCAAGTGTAGTCAGGATGATGCTGCAGAATGGCTATGCGGAGTTGTGACTCCAGCTCGATGCGCTGTTGGGCCGACAGGAAGGGGTCACGAAGAGCGATGCGGTATGCCTCCAAGTTCGGCATGTTGTGATGGGGGTGAGTGCTCATGTATTGTGCGAGTTGGCTACCGAACCACCCTTGCAG
>NW_024468661.1:0-7205 GCF_001632365.1 Laetiporus sulphureus 93-53
CTGAAGCTAGCGGACGAAGTCTTCGAAAGGTCTATGAAGTCATCAGCTATCGCAGTATCACTCGAAGAACTACTCTCGATCTTACCCAATGTATGCTCAAAATATCGCAAGGCCTGCACACCAAAGAGGGTTCAGCCAGGACCTCAGGTTACGAGCACATCAGTTGAGGAGGTCGTGGACGAGGAATATGCACTGAAGGCATCGGCAAACTTTACCTGCGATGGTGAGCCACTAAAGTCGAATGGGTCAATAGTGCTGGATCCCTACAAAGTCTACCTACATCATATACACAAGCATGGTGATCCAGACCAGCTTATGGTGGTGAAAGAGTCACATGCACTGCATTCGGTCATTGGCCTCGTTGACAATAAAGAGAATGTCGAGGCCATCGTTGACCCAGGATGCCAGATCGTCGTGATGTCAGAAAACGTATGCCATGCTCTAGGACTTATCTATGATCCTACAGTCAAGTTGAACATGCAATCAGCAAACGGTGAGGTCGATCAGTCCCTCGGTATCATACGCAACATTTCGTTCCAGATCAGGGAAATTGTTCTATATCTCCAGATCCATGTCATCCGTGCAGCAGCATATGACATCCTATTGGGCAGACCATTCGACGTGCTCACCAAGAGCATCATCAAGAACTTCTTTGACGAGAAACAGACCATCACAATCATGTGTCCCAATACCGGACAGGTCGCAACGATACCTACGGTACCGCGTGATCCTCCGAAGTTTTGTAGTAAACTCAGTGAGCAGGGTTTTCACTAGCGGAGAATACACATAGTGCAGAAGATGCACTGGCCATACTCGTTGAACAGGCACCCAATCAGGACCCAGTAATTGTCACATATACCCCAGTCGTATCCTCCAATCACATCGTTATCGCATCGCGCTACATCCAGGCCTCGGAAGGGGCACTCTCAGCTATCAGTTCCCTATATTCTCCATCTACATCATTCAGTAATATTCCAGCATTATGTCTCTCTTTATTTTTTTTCAGTCAATCAGTCTCGAAGTCAGCCTTTAGTCCCACGAATTCTGCGTCACCGAAGTCAACCCCAGTGAATTCCACATCAATGAAGCGGCCAGCAAAAGCATTTGCAGCCACAAAGAAGAAATATAAGCCAGTCGCATTGAAAACAAAGCCAGTCTTGACCACCATGCCAGAATCATTTAGGATTATGCGAAGGATCACAGGCGATTCTCTCACACAGATGCCTTCGTTACCGACGACGCCTCCACCGTTCGCACCGGAAGGACGTTATACCCAGGAACGGATGGAGGCCTTGGACTGCATTCATGATATAGGATTTCTATGGGACCAGGAATATGAGCTCATGCACTATTTTATGTGCATTCATAATCAAGCCTTCACCTGGAACGACACTGAGTGAGGCTGCTTTAAGCCAGCATATTTCCCTTCGATCAATTTTCCTGTCATCCCGCACATGCCTTGGGTCGAAAAAAATATACCTATACCCCCAGGGATCTATAACGAAGTCTGCGCTCTAATTCAAAAGAAGATGGCGGCCGGAGTCTACAAACCTTCAAACTCATCGTATTGTTCGAAGTGGTTCTGTGTCGTAAAGAAGGACAGAAAGTCCTTACGATTGGTTCATAGCCTAGAACCACTCAACGCAGTGACGATCTAGCATTCAGGAGTAATGCTGACTCCTGAACATCTGGGCGAACAGTTTGGTGGAAGAGCTTGTGGAGCCATTCTCGACATCTATGTTGGCTATGACAAATGACTCATTGCGGAGTCTTCAAGGGATCTCACTACATTCCAGATGCTCTTCGAGGCACTCCAATTAGCAACATTGCCAATGGGATGGATGAATTCAGTCCCTATCTTTCACGATGATGTCACCTATATCCTTCAGCCCGAGATACTGAAAGTCACGGTTCTATACATCGACGATGTACCCGTCAAGGAACTCACATCACAGTATCAATGACTGGACGGTTCATTTGAGACTATTCCCAAAAACTCCGGCAATCGACGATTCATGTGGGAGCGCTTTCAGAACCTCAATCGAGTAGTCCAGCGCATGAAGTATGCGGGCGGCATGTTTTCCGGAATGAAGCTTACATTGTGCAGTGCAGAGATCACGGTCGTAGGCCATAGATGCACGGTGAATGGGTTTTTACCGGACAAATCGCGCGTGACCTCCATTAAGAACTGGGGGCCCTGTCGAGACCTCTCAGAGGTGCGGACCTTTTTAGTAACCATCAGGGTTGCTCGGATCTTTATACAGAACTTTGTGAAGTGAGCGAATCCTTTGGTCAAGTTAACGTGAAAGGATGTTCCGTTCGAATTCGGCGAAGAACAGATCGCTGCAATGGAGGATCTGAAGGCAGTGCTGCTGGAGTCACCAGCACTACGAGCAATTAACTACAATTCCGACGCATCTGTAATTTTGGCGGTTGACACCTCGAACATTGCAGTCAGATACCAACTTTGCCAGTGTGCGCCGGACAATCCTAAAGTTCGCTACTTTAGCCGGTTCAGCTCGATCATGCTTAACGAGTGAGAAGGTCATTTCAGCCAGCCCAAGCTCAAACTCTACAGTTTATTCCATGCCCTGCGAGCATTGAAAGTTTACCTTATCGGCATACGGAATCTGATAGTCGAAGTGGATGCTCGTTATATCAAGGAAATGCTGAAGCATCCGGACATCACATCCTTCGCTAGTATCAATCGGTGGATTGTTGTGATCCTCATGTTCCATTTCAAGCTCATACATATACCAGGTGTGAATCATGGACTGGATGGATTGTCACGCAGACCTGCACAGTCCGGCGATGCATTGGATGACACCTACGAGAACGAGGACTTCGACGATTGAATCGATCAGGTCAACGGCTTCTTGCATCACATTCTGCGACACCCAACACCACCTTCACTTACAGCACAGTCAGTGAATGAGGATGTTCACATTAAAAGTGGAAGGAGGGGGACCAGCCTATTTTGCAATTTCGAATGCAGGCTACGTTACCGAAGCACTCATCACACGTGCATGCAACATTCATTTCGAACGAAGCAACTGAGGAGGAACAATCTGCTCAGGACAAAATAACCTATGCAGATGTACCATGCAGTGAGTGGGCAAAACATAATGACAGGCTAATGGAGCAAGCACACCAGTGGTTGCAGAAGCCAGGATGGCCACCAGACCTTTCAGACATGCAGTACCAACGACTTCTTCGGTATGCAACCCAGTTCTTCATACAAGACCAGAAGCTTTGGTGCAAGGATCCTCAGGGAGCCCACAAACTAGTCATGGCTGGAGACAAATGCCTGGAAGTACTCAAAGAATGCCATGATGAGTGTGGACACAAAGGAGTCTTCGCCACATGTGTCCTAGTCCAAGAACGATTTTGGTGGCCAGATATCGAAGCAGATGCAGCATGGTATATTTGTACTTGCATTTTATGTCAGCAACGACAGATTCGTCAGATCATCATTTCACCGATTGTCACAGTACCAGCACCAATCTTCGCGAAGATTTACATTGATACGATGCATATGCCACCATCGAACGGGCTCAAGTACATCATACAAGGACGATGCTCTCTAACTCACTATCCGGAGTTCTGAATGCTTCAGCAGGAGTCAGCGAAGGCGATTGGTGATTGGCTCTTCGAAGATGTTCTATGTCGTTGGGGCGCGCTTTCGGGAATCGTGTCTGATAACGGCGCTTCATTCGTCAAGGCACTCGGATACATCGAACGAAAGTATCATATCCGACACATTCGTATCAGCGGCTATAATTTCAGAGTGAACGGAATTGTCGAGCGACCGCATTTCGATGTTCGACAAAGTCTGTTTAAGGCAGCAGATGGCGAAGAACAAAGGTGGAGCCAGGCTGCGTACTCAGTGTTTTGGGCTGAACGAATCACAATACAGAGAAGGATGGGGTGTTCACCATACTTCGCAGTAACAGGAACACACCTGATCCTCCCATTAGACATTGTCGAAGCAACCTATCTGACACCAGCTCCATCAACAATGCTTTCTTCGACCAACCTAATATCCTACCGAGCGATCACCTTGCAGAAGCGATGCACTCAAGTTGAACATATACACAATGCAGTCTACAAAGCATGTCGACAGGCAGCCAGGAGGTACGAGCAGGACCATTCTACTAAGGTCAAAGATTTTGACTTCAAGAATGGAGATCTCGTTCTCATGCAGTTCACGCAGATCGAGAAGGCATTAAACTGGAAAATGCGACCATGGTACATTGGGCCATATGTAGTTCTACTGCATAACAAGGGAGGAGCCTATGTACTGGCCAAACTAGATGGTGCTGTGCTCGATCGGCCCATTGGTGCATTTCGAGTCATCCCATTCCTAGCAAGAAAAAAGATAGTAGTGCCAGAAGAGGTGTTGAACGTAACAAGGGAATGGCTAGAGGAGATGAAGAAAGCAGAAGAGTCCAGAGATTTGGGAGAAGAAGAAGAGGCAGAAGCCAGCGACAATGAGAACAGCGGTAACAAATGGGCCAGCAATGACGAAGACGGGTAGGAAGCAGACCAGACTGTGTCAGTCGGCCACTTCATATATAGGATCAAGGACAGGCTAAGAGCTATCATTCTCCAACTAATTTTCTACTTCACATTCACTATGAAAGGAACGCTGATATGCTCAACCGCGTCCTGGCCGTGAGCAGTGCTCCCAACCAAATCCTTCTATTGATCTTTGGCAGGCGAACCGGGGCTCGTCCGTCCGCGGTCCCTTTGGGCTACGGTCGCAGGAAACTTCGGATGATAACGCAGCGACGGGCGGCCGCGAGTCGTTCGGCTATGGTGCTTGAAACGGAGTGAATCGCCTATGGACTGTGGATCGGTGAGTGTCGGATTCAACTATGGGGACGCCTCCGACTGGGAATCAGTCGAAAGCTGAAGTGTGGGGGAATGTATGTGTGTGGAATGCGACTGGCAACTTCCTACGCTCGCAAACGATGCTAACGGAGGGGCTGGACCGGGTCACGAGGACTGGCTATTGCTGGCGAAGCTGGTTAGGCACCGACGACGAAACCCTAACTGCCTCCGAACTGGATCAAGCACCGACGACGAGTCCCTAATAGGTACCGAGCTGGGACGAGCACCGACGACGAACCCCTGGGCATCTAGAACTGGTACGAGCGCCGACGAGGAAGCCCTGGGCGCTAGAGAGGCTACGGGGTCCGATGGGGACGGAATCCTGGTTTGATACTCGTGACTAGTGGCGTGAGAGCGAAATGCGATGGCGTGAGACACGAAACGCGATAACGTGCCTTGTCTGGCTGAAACCCGAGTCGAGCTAGAGGCCACTACTGAGAGTGCTGCCCCTCTCGGTGTCGAGAATCCCAGAAACGTAGAACGTGATCGCAATAGACGTAGACGTAGTCGGGCACGACGCCCTAGCGTAGACAAGATGAGAACTGAGCAGTGCTGTGTGGGGAATTCCGTACTTATTCCTCCTTTTTTTGTGTCCTATGTACAGTGAAGATTATATACGGGTCGGAAATGAGCCAGCTAAGTCGCTGAAACGCGTTTCCGATCCTACATTACGTTTCCGATCCTACATTATGTTTCCGATCCATTGAAACATGTCGCAAGGCTCGTCCCTGCCTCCTCTCCATCTCATACAGTCAGGGAACTGGAAGCCCGGCCCTGCCAGGGTCCGTCGGTCCACTATCCTGTCAACCGTTCGGCGCGCTTGCTCGTTTCCGAGTTGCCTAACTGGTCGCGTTCCGCTCTCGCACTGCCCTTCGGAATCGGCTAAGCTTCCTTACAGCTCGGTCGTCATTTCCGTGCCTCATGTTCGCCTTCTGACCCTCTCGCGCGGTCCCATGCTCCCAGGCTGGTCAGTAAAGCCTTCGTCGCCCACTCTGGACTGTTCCGGCTCGGGGTTTCGTCTTTCCGGATCGCGGCGACTCGCTAATCGATTGTGCGATAGGCAGGCGCAGTTTCTGGCGTTTTCCGATCGCAGAATATCTCGGTGCGTATCAACGCCAGTAATCGAGCACACAGCAATTTATATTGCAATGCAGGGACTACAGTACAGCAACTAATGAAGGGCCGCTTTGGGCCCGGAACACAGCAAGGACGCTGGTCAACACCACACACTAATGTGACCTCTGCTCCTTCTGAGCCTTGCGAGCCTCCTTGCAAGCCCGGCGTTTCTCACGGTCCTGCTCCTGGATCATCTTGACCAAGGCGGTCAGAGACTCTGCATCTGAAGGAAAGGACGGTGGCGCAGCAGTAATGGCACGAACTGTCGAAGGGTCAGGAGTAGGGGCCAATGGAGCAGTGACCGAACAAGACTTGACTGAGGCACGCATCGACATGCAGGAGGAGGAAGTGGCATCTGCATTCCACGATGCTCACACGGCCTTACGGACTCAAGGAAGGAGCTTATCAAGTGGCATGCAACAGACGATCATCTCAGAAACCGTCCCAGCAATCTCAGGGTTGGGCTGACCAATGGAAGGGTCCCTGGCTGAGACTGTAGGATGAGGTGTGATTAGCAGCCAAGAGGAAGGAATGAGAACCACATACAAAGGATGGGGCTGTGCAGCATCAGCCAGTCGTAGAGCTCGTCGTCTGTCACTGAGGGTCCTCATTGAGTCTTTAATGCACGGAACTCAATGTTCATCATCTTAAACAAGTCATTGAACTCGGCCGCTCAAGAATAGCTCTCACGCTGTTCGAAAACCAGAGTATTTGGCATGGGCCAACCATGGACCTTGTAGACATCGGGGAGAGCCACCCACTGGTCAACATCGGCAGCAACAGGCGAGCCACCAAAAGTGGCATGGCTGACCGATGCGCTGACATTTGAGGCACTGCAGCTTGTTCTCCATCAAGAAGCAGAAATTTGGTATGCCCTGCTTGAAGCAGTGGAAGCACTGGGGACATGAGGCGACCGAGCGATAATGGGTTAGCGAGCCCAGATGAGACCAAGCCAGAACAGCATACCTGAACAGCATGCATGGGTGCGCGCCAGGCCGGGAAATACATAGGTGGATGAGCTGGGTTTTGAATTGAGAACGGCGGGTTCACAGAAGGATCCTTAGCTGAAGAAGCTGTAGCAACGACAGCAACGGCAGGTTTGGACTTCACCATCTCGATGTCGCTAGGAGAGTCGGGCTTGGACTCCCCTTCACTAGACTCAACCCGGATGCGCTTCAAGGCAGCAGACTTGGTGG
>NW_024468662.1:0-7040 GCF_001632365.1 Laetiporus sulphureus 93-53
TACTAGTCCACAACATGGACAGAGACCTAAATATACCTAACATCTCCAATAGTCAGGCAGACTATTAGCAGGGTTTATAGTGTGGTCAAGCCTAGTAGACAATGTAGCAGTGAGGTCCTCACTCTACCCTTGCTAGGCCTTGGCTGCTACAGCTACTGCATGTTCACCTGCAGGTTACTAGGTTCGCTGTTCTGACTCTAGCAAGCATACGAGCTTACTACCTCTTGAGAGCAAGTATGATTGCATGAGGGTTCTAGAACTGAGGATGTTCAGAGTCACAGGTGGAAGAGGTTAGTCTTCTCACTGCTGCTCCACCCCTTTATATAGTCGCAGACCTATAGTCTAGGGTACTAGTACAAGGGGTCCTCTACACTGCCTCAGTGATAAAGATAGGTGAAACACATAGGAGCTTAGCTGCTGCGAGCCAGGTAATTGGCGAGCTGAGAAAAGCATAGGTGAAATACATGAAATATGAAATGAGAACCAAAGTCCTGGATCGCAGATCCTGGGATTAAAGTTTGAGAACCCTAGAAGCTGTCCTCGGTCACATAGTGACTGATATCACCTGACCATGATTGGGCGTCTCTTCTAGGCACTTGTTCATGGGGATCACGTGACCATGAGCGATGGTTCATTTCGTAACACAAGCTTCCCTCTCCAACTGCCAAGACCCTTTGGCAATTAAACTGTAAGATCCTTTCTTCTCCGTCTGCACTTTTGCTTCGAGGAAGGAAGTATTCTTGAAACAGTATGCGTGAAGCTGTCATGTGATTCAGCGGAGGATTCATCATTCGTGCCGATGCTTGACTGTTCTGGTGCAGGGCTGCCCAGAGACATATATCTCTTTTCGACTTGATCAGCCCAAGAAGTCTGATTGGTGCTTGATGATTCAGAATCACTGTTAAACAACTCAACAGTGCATCCACTGCGATGCACTTGAGGGTTTGAGGGACTCAGAGGAGTTCCTCAATGCGCATTGCTGCCAGTGCTTGGATTCAAGGAATCAATACTGGAGTTTCGTGCATAGGCTGCCTTGGGATGCTTGGGTGATAACGAATTGGGGATTCATCCTGCATTCCATCATTCGTGCTTTCACGTTGGTCATGACCTTGATCTGTTACTGTTTTCGGAGGTAGCGTCCCTCTGATGCGGCTTTGGACATTCAAATTCACGATGTCTGATACGGTTGCAGTTCCAGCACCGACCAGAGAACTGTTCTTGTCCTGGTTGTGAATGGCAAGAATCTTCACGAGTCTCTTTGAATGGCTGATTGATCCATTGGTTAATGGAAGGTGAAGACTGCTGGTCAGACTTGGTCAACTGCCGCTGCTTTGTCTTCTTCTGTTTACCTTTCTGGTTAGGACACGTCTTCTCACGTTGGCTGGGCATGCTGTTTGCTGAAGAGGAAGATGTAGACAAAGTGCTTTCATCATCATCTTCTTATCGCCTCTTGTCAAATTTCCTTTGGACAATGGCCTTGATACCATGCCATTCTTTTTGACTGAGATCGAGCAATGTCATAAGTACTTCCTTCCATATTGATGTAGGGAAGGCCATCTGGTTGTTGTGCGATGAATGAGTACGTATGGCACCAATCTGAATTATATTCATGCCAAGAATATGTTCAGACATTCGATCGATATCCATAGGTTCATCATCGTCTTCTTCAGCTTCCTTTTCCTTTCGATGGACATGGTCTCGACTACTGAGTCCAAAAAGGATATCAGCGAGTTTTGCATTGACCAACTTTGTTACCAGCTGCTTAATCTGCTTCCGCATCTTTTCCGTGATCGACGGATCTTTGGAGTATTCGTTTGATCCGATAGATGCGTGTGCATCTTTCTTTTTAATTGAAGAAGCCTTTTGCTTCTTTGTTGATTTGACAACTTGTACAGGTTGCGCATTTCGCAGGGTTCGATCGATGTTTGGCTTTTTTGTGGGGCATTGATCCATCTCGTGCCCTGGCTTTCTGCATCGGTAGCATAGGCGTATCTTAACCAGAAGGTTCCGTACTTGTCATATTCGTCGTGCCCTGTCGATGTCCATTGCATTGGGATTATCTATATCCATCGACTCTTCTTCATCCATTGAATCACTCTGATTCGCATGTGTGATGAAATTGAAGATATTGCTTTTTCCCTTATGGATGTTTCGAAGGTCGTTAACTTGTCTTGCCAAATCGCAAGCATCCTCATACGTGGTTGGAGGATTCAGGGTAAGGAAGACTTTTTCTATGAACTTCGATTTCAAGCCTCGCTTGAAATGAACGAGCTTGGTATAGTCGTCGTCGATTTCAGCATAGCGAAATAGGATGTCGAGATTCCCAATGTAATCGTCGGCCTTCCCTTTCTTCTGCCTACACTGGTTGTCGAGTAACGTTTGCCATGCTTGGTCCTTGGTTGCGACACCTCCATACTTTTCTTGGAGTGTCATCCGAAAGTCACGATAAAGTTCTAGATCATCTGATCTTCCTGTAGATGCGATCATCGCTGCTTCCCATGATTCGACCCATTTTGCTGCTGCCGAACCAGGTTTGAAGTGGGATAGGATGAACGTTATCTAACTATAGTCATCGTCGTATATGTGGATGTTTGCCTGGAGAAATGATGTAAATGTTCGTTTGTCTCCTGCAAACGGTCGGATCTCTTCCAGCTGTAATTCCTCCTTTTCCAATTCTGGTAGCGTGGAATTGTACAATGCATATAGATTCATTTCCAGGAGATATTTCTGCCACTGAAATTTCAGACACGTCGGTCCTGGATGCACTGGTGGTCCACTTGCTAGATCGTACCGTGCTTTGATGGAATTTTGGCTAGTAGTTCCCAAACTACTTGTTTGCGCCATGGCCGACTGTGGCCTTATTGGTACTCTGAGTGGTGTTACTGGCCTTCCTCCTTCTGAGGCCATCCTGGTTAATGATGTCGTCCTGACTCCTTTTCATAGTCCTAACCCATCATAGGGTTTCTTGGATGTTGGCGTAACACTGGAGTCGCCACTCCTTAATAAACTTGGATGATGCTGAGAGGATTCCATTCCTCCTGCTCTTTATCCTTGTATGATCCTTCGACGTCCTCTGGCCTTGGATCGACTTGTATTGCTTCTCCTCTAGGAAGATCCGTATGCGTTAGGAATTCGTCCTCAAAATCCTTTTCAATGTCCCTCCTATTATTGATTACACGTCGAATTTCTTCAACGTCATGCTCGAGCTCTCGCAGCTCCTGTTGCTCTTCTGGGATTGTAAGGTTCCCCAATCTTTGTTGTCTTCGCAGCACAATGGCTCACGTATTCCTGACGTCTTCGAACCAATCCAATTCTTCATTGGTTGCATCGTTCCATGACAACGGCGTCATGTATCCTTTGTCTCCTTGATAGCCTGCCGGCTCATCTCCGGAGTCTGATTCGTATCCTGGATTCTCCCGATATGACATCCTATCTTGTCCTTTTGACCAAACTGGTCCGCGTATTCACACAGTATTCTTTTTGGACAGTCACACAGACTACCACTAATTCCTTGAATCTTCTTGATTCCAAATTGCCTTCCCTGGGAAGGCTTTAGCACGTCTTCTACATGTGCCTCAGTTGAGGGCTTCTCTTCTGGATTACCACACAGGTAACCGCTAGTGCTTGAGTTCGATCTGAAAAATAACCACACAAACTCGAGCTGACCACACAGGTCCAAGAGTAACCACACAGGTTCTCTTCCCTGTCATACTGAGGTAACCACACAGGTCCAGGAAGGGTCCACACAGGTCTTGGTTTTCTGTAGCATCCAAATAGACCCCACTTCTCATAAGTGGTTCTAAACCTAAACAGATTGACCTATAGAAAAACCTCTTCCAAATGTTATGAAGCATTCCCTGCTAGAACGTTCAGAACCACATGTGCTTTCTCACACGTACTAGTCCACAACATGGACAGAGACCTAAATATACCTAACATCTCCAATAGTCAGGCAGACTATTAGCAGGGTTTATAATGTGGTCAAGCCTAGTAGACGATGTAGCAGTGAGGTCCTCACTCTACCCTTGCTAGGCCTTGGCCACTTGTCACAGATTTTCGCCACAAAGTCCGCATGTGACTTTTCTCACACCACAGATCACGTGCTTCACCAATATCTCATGCCACTCAGCCACAGACGTGACACGTAGAGATCAGGTGATAGTCCACATCACATGTTATGGTCCACACCCGTGGATGATACGGTCAGACCTGTCTATTCCAGGATACAATAGAGGCACCCATTTGGGAACAAAGGGAACAAGGACTATTGTTATGCGTCGGCCTTCCACTTCCTATTAGTTTAGCCAGAAGCCTAGATAGGTACGATGTTCACACCGGAGAACAAAAGGAGAACCAAGATAGGCACGATGTGCACACGCATTACTGCGGCAACCATCGATCTTCTCACTTATTGTTCTACTTCCGGACATCCTATTGTTTCATGTACGGCCATTTGCTTATACCCGTAGATAGGTAGCTTAGGTAAGATAGCCCGCTGTACGTGTACATAAGACCAGCCATGTAGGGGACGAAACCTCAGATTGTTTCTCCTCGTCTACTACCTGTAGCACTCACTGAGCTCACCAGCTCCTTCATATATCTCTCACCCCTTTCCTGCATCTGCCAACATTGACCAGTAAGTCAACAGGCTCTTGCGCCACATAAGGGTTCAGGGGGATACCTTTGGGATCAGGGGGATCAGGGCGGCACGTTCCACGTGACTGTCCCTTTTTAGTCTTTTTAATCTCTTGTCCGGTGTTACCGTGACATTAGAAACAATCTGACATTTTCTGCGCCCCTGCTTAGTGTCTAACACAAGTGGCCGCGTATTTTCAGCGCAAGCAGTTTCAGCCGTAGCGCGCGGCTTTTTTGACACACATTCCAATCCGATCTCTACCCGGCGTGAGCCTCAGCAAGACTCTGAGCTGCCCAAAGCCTCAAAGCGCAAGGCCACCCCTAGGATCGACCTCGACGCCCACTACAAGCATCAGGAAATCAACAAGGAGCGTGGAAGGCTCCTCACACTTGCGTCACTAGGCGCATCGTCCACAGACAGGCAGCGAGCAGCAGCTAGGGTTGTAGATACCACACACATCATAAAGCGAGGAATCATCTGCAAGCCACGCGATCACACCCCGCCGCTCGAACGCTACAAGCCCAGAAAGGGACGTCTTACCACTGGTAGTCGCAAGCTGGCACCACCCCCAGAGCTTATCACCTCCAACGCAGTTCCTCCCCCCGTCATTGCTCCCATTCCAACTCGTCCCCTACCCAACTTCATAAAGACAAACACCATTGCACGTCCCATCCGCCCACTCCCTTTTAGAGTCAGGCCGACGATCCACATCGAGACCCTTACGAAACAGGTAGACGCTACCCGCTTCAGGCTCCAACCTATATTAGGAGCATTCTCATATCGTCTCAAGGACGAGCACCAAGGACCTATCTTTAGCCTCGCCACAGAGCTCGACAAAGTCTGCGCCGACCTACACACAGGGACGCGCACATATACGTTCGTCGAGAAGCAGGTTATCAACAAAGTCTGTCTGGAGATAGGAGGAATCAGTTTCAAGCAGATAGGAAAGGAAGAGAGGCTGCAGGAAATCGCCAAGGCTCTGGTCTTCATCTCGAAAGCGAGATATTTGCACTTTTTGTATTAGTTTACCTATATCACAATGGAGTCAACCGATCATGCACATGCATCCACGTTCAGGCAATGAATGGATGACATTCTTCATACAAACGTCGAGTCAGCACATGACGGAAGTACCCCACGCGCCTCGCAGCGCAATTCACCCGAACCTGCACTAGGACCGCAGGATTCTGCATCACAAGTCAGGGGACCAGCATCCCCAACACCATCACTTGTACCAGCCTATGTCCCACCCATCTGGGAGTTTGATGGACACCAATTCGAGCACCTAGAAGATGCTCTCAGACAGTCCGCTCCAGGAGAAGTCCCGGACCACATACGCGAATGGGTAATTGTCGCAATGAAGCTCACAGTCACTACTGAAATCGCCAAGGTCTACAATGTGCTCGGAAACAAAATGTACGAGCACAAGAAAGCCTTTGAATCACAGATCCAGAATAACAAGAATGAGCACCGGTTAAAGGAGGCACTGCTCCAAACCGAGAACGGCAAGCTCAAGGACAGGATCGATGCGCAAGATGCACATATTTCGGTACTTAACGGCGAACTCACCGGAACACAAGCGGCAATGTTGGATATTAGAAAAGAGATGATGGAAATCAAGGCAGCAAACACTAGGCTGCGACATGAGCTAGCTTCGCTCAAAGCAAGCGGCGTCACTATGATGCAAGGTCAAACATCCAGCACGGTCCAATCGCACAAGCCACGCATCAAAATTGCCGAACCTCCACACTACTCGGGCAAAGGAAGTCTGGAGGACTGGCTCCAACAACTCGGTATATGGATGCGGTGGAACGAGATCAACGACGATGAACACAAGATTACCACAGCCCTACTGCACTTGGAAGGTGGCGCGTTCACATACATGTCCGAATATGCGACCAGAGCAGCAGCACGGCAGGCACTTGGCACATGGGAAGACTTCGTCAACATTCTCAAAGTAAACTACAGGACCCTCGACCCGGACAAGGATGCACAGCAGCATTTGAAGGATATCTGCGGCAAGACGTATCCCACAATGGTATCCTTCGCAGAACAGATCCGTCAATGGGCCACTAAAACCAACTTAGGGCACACTGCACTCATCGGTTACATCGCTGAACACCGAAGCAAGGACATACGCCAGGCAATGGTCACACGAGACAGCCTAGGAATTTCCGACCCCATCACATGGCCGGAATACCTCGACCTGTGCCTTCAACTGGAGTCCAAGTTCAGAGCCGACAAAGCAGGACAACGCGGAACAGTTACAACATCATCATCATCGGCACCACGGGCCCCGAAAGACCCCAACGCAATGGTCGTGGATCGAGTATCCACCCTCACCAAGGAACAAGAAGGATGGCTGGAGAAGAAGCTGTGTGTACGATGCGGGAAACACCCCTTC